>NC_021162.2:74885217-74925134 GCF_000331145.2 Cicer arietinum
GATCACGGTTACCTCCCAGAGATTCTCTACCATTACCATAAGATTTTCGGGATGGTCCATGAAAATCTTCAAATCCCTTCCGATCACGGTTACTTCCCTGAGACCCTCTGCCATTACCATAAGATTTCCGGGACGATCCATCAAAATCTTCAAACCTCTTCCTATCACGATTACTTCCTTGAGACCCTCTATCATTCCTATAAGACTGTCGGGGTGAGTCATCAAAATCATCACTGAATCTATTTGCTTTGTAACCACCACCAGACTTCCCATCTCTAGTGAAGTTCCTTCTCCCAGAATCATGTCTACTCCCTCTATTTTGTCTGGATGAATATGCCTCATTTAAGTCATCATCGTCGTCAGAGTATAATCCAACACCAACATCTTCATCAGATTCAGAACCAAAGCTTAATTTCTTGGTTGGACCTCTGCCTTTCCTTTTCTGGTCAGCAGCAGAAAAATGGCTAGATTTGAAACTGGAAAGAATAGACCGCTGTTCATCTGAATCAAAATCAGGTTCATCATCCTTGGATCGAGAGAAAGATGTATTCTTGCGAACTGAACGGGTTTGCATAGTTCTTCCAGAAACTGTTTTATGGCGTGCGTGCATTTTGTCATCAATGTCTTCAGAATCTTCCCACTCCAATGAGTCTTCTGTTTCCGAAAATTTATTTTTTGTTGCTTCCATTCTTGCACTACTAGTTCCAGTTTCAGTTTCTATCTCGTAACTATCAACATCATCCTCATCTTCAAAATCATCAAACCCTGTTCTAGGTCTAGAAGGACTAGAATTAGCATATTCTTCATCACGGGACCGTTGTACTCTACTGTTCTTCTCAAAATCATCTTCCCACCCCGCATGCTGACCACCGTTATCTGAAGGAAAGTCCTTGTCTATACCATGAGAATCTGCATACTCAAAAGCAGCAACATCTGCACCATCTGATTCATTGTCATCAAAGTCAAAATTCCAGGCATTGGAAACCTCTTGCCGACTGCCCATCTTATCTAACTTAGGTCCAGAACCGTATTTTTTATCTTGAAATTTATTCTCCAGGAATTCATCAGGTGGGCGTTTGCACTCACAATGAAAACATACCACGTTCCTCCTGTAATTCAAGAAGTTGCACCTGCCAGATAAAGAATAAATATGTCAAGCTCAACATGTATAGAAAAATCTCACAATCTTTGGTTAACATAATTGGTTATCATATCTGTGTGAGGGGGAGGGGGTTGACAGAGAAATGCAACTGCATAATATTTAATGGACTTAAACTTACTCGGTACATTCCCATTCTCCTGGAAGCAACTGTCTCTTTGGACGCTTGGCATCACACTGTAAGCAAACAGTATTCTTTGCAAAATTCATGAAATCACACCTGGGAAGTATTCAGCATCTTCAGTTAAAAACAGAAAAAGTAAACTATTATATAGCTCATATTATTCAAAGCAACTTATTCATAACCAATTTGCTACGTAGCCTAATATTATATCATCAATTACCAAAAGGAGAAGAAATAACAAATGTTATCAAACAAAGATGCCTATCAGTTCTCTGTCAAAAAAAGTTCACCTGGTCACATGGAGTAGCAAGCATAATAAATTGGTAAAAAGAGGTGGCTTGCAGAAAGTTCACAAATAAATGAGACATGCCCCCAGGTGGTAAAACTAACTTTTTAATTTATTATTGCAAGTAAATCACAGAGATTCTAAGGACATACTTAGGACATAGCCAGTCCCCCCTTTTCATCTCAACATCATCTCGTCCAACACGTCTTTTTGGAGTAGGAGGAGGCTGTTTCACCTTTGGTGGAGGCTTTTTTATCACTGGAGGAGGGAGATTTGGATCAATAGGAACTGAACTCAATTTGACAACTTCATGAAGCATTTTACGAACCACTGCTTTGACAGACTTCTGCTTCAGAAGTGGCTTATTAGTGACTGATCCATTAATAGGATCAAACCCAAATGTCAGCAGCATTCGCATGATATCAATAGTTCGTGCTTCATCCTCTTTGTTTGTAAGCAGATATGCGTTGTCACAATTGTTTCTCAAGCTGCAGGAACTACAGACCTGATATGAATGAATTTTTTGTATCATAAATGTATAGAATATAAACACAACAATGAGAAATATGCTTTGGATTAAAGTCTGAGACCAAATAAGAGAAAGATGACAATAGGGGGTTAGAAAAAAGAGAAAGATGACACATGTGAGTAAGTGAACAAATAAAAGGATGCCAGAACAATCAAATAGATTCAGGTTGTTTGCCACCAACCATAATCGCAGACACTTCAATACTAATCTAAATATCTTCTCAGTACAATAGTAGACATATGATTCAAAGCCTACCCCCTCCATCATCTCAAATGAAATTCCCATTCATTACTTGTAATGTATCCAATGCACACAGATGTAATTAAAAACATAGACAAATAAAATTTCACAACCAAAATAACAATGAATCAAGAAGCACCAAACGGTACATGTTACGTGTTACACTTACATCTCCCTCATCAAGGTGGACATACTTCCTTAACAATTTACCGGAGAAAACCACTTTTCTGTCCCCATTGGGGCATCCAAAACCAACCAAAATTTGTATATCCTGCTTCGACAATGACCTGAAATCAATCAAAAAAGCAAATAATTCAGAAGCTCTTTCACAGAGTCTGACAAGTGCTTATACCAGTAGATAAACCCAAATAATTCAATCCAAACATGCCCTTAATAAAATAAAATAAAAAACCAAACAAAATGAATTCAACTTAGGCAAAACGCACAAACCTCAACAAGTCAAAACGATCCTTCCCAAAATTGAGACAAGCAGCATGAACGCTCTTGAAATCCTTTGTGAAATCGAACCCCTCATCGTCTACAATCTCAGGAGGATCAAACCCTAAATCCTGCACCATTTTATCCTCATCCTTCCTCCTATGATCAAAGTAATTCTGATGCACCAATCTCTCCATCAATTGAATCCATTCCGGCCAAGGATGAACAAACTCCACCTCTTTCTTCATCAATTCCACAGAGTTACTGTTAGTATTAATCTCTTCATGTGACTCAGATGGTGTTGTTGGTTCTGAAACGGGTTCGGGAGTATCGTTTTGAGTGTTTTTGGAATCACGCCAAGCTCGAATGCGTTGAAGAGTTTCGTGTTTTTGAGAACGTTGTTTCTCGATAGCATCGATTTGATCAAAGACGAAGCTGAGACGAGCAGAAAGAGAAGAAGGTTTAGGGTTTGAGTTTTGGGAGGTCGAGAAAAAGTGGGAGAGTAAGAATGGGGTTTTAGGGTTTAAGGAATAAAGAGAGAAGCGGCGTTTGGTTAGAAGAAGAGATAAACGACCGTACGGCATTGTCGTTTAGAGCGGAAAAGTTATCGCATCGGTGCAGAGTTCAAACTTCCATCGGAGACGGAGTACCGGAAAAGCTTAAACCCTACTTATTATGTTATGCAATGCTAAAGCCTTCACTCTATACCTTCATGCAATTTTATTTTATTTTTTTGACAATTCATTGCAAATGCAATTTTATTTTATTTTTTTGACAATTCATTGCAAATGCAATTTTTTTACAAAATTAATTAACAGTGTGTTAAATTATTTTGCTAAAGAAAAAGTTATTTTAGTTGAAAATTAACAGCATATTGTATTAAGAACGGAGGACTTTTGTTAATAAAATATGATTATTGAAATGAAGATGATTTTATCCTTCTTCAATAAAATAAAAAGTTATTATACATAATATGATTTTATTCCATCAGTCTAAATTTTGTGATATATACATTAAATGAAGATAATTCCAACATTCTTTTTTTTTTTGTCAAAAGGGACAACATGAATAAATAATGAATTTCATGTTGTATAGTTTCATGGAATAGAGAAAATGACAAAATAATTATACAATTGTTAAATCATTTAGTTCATATCCTTTAATCTTAAAAACTAATTGGTTAAATTAAAATATTTTAATTATTGCATTTTCAAGGTTAAGTTTAATTAAAAAAGGTTGTATCTAAAATTGAAAACATTTGTTAAATCCAAAGAAACATATAACATCTTATCCAAAAGTTAAGAAAACGATTTTACGTAAAAATGATCAAATCTTCATAGTGTAATCATCCCACCATTTTATTTTATTTTCCACATCCATTTATTTATAGTCAACCAAACAACAAGAGTTTTGCGCCAATTTTCATTTCAAGTGTGGATGTTACTACATTCAACAATTGGGAGAATTATTAAATTTTGAGAGATAAACTTACTCTATCAAAACAATTGAAATTCATTTCTTTTCACCCATACTATTTCTAAAGATTAGAGTGCGTGAGAAATATAAAAATAATTTTATTATCATACCTTCTAAAAAGGTGAAAGAAAGAAAATGATATTTTTTGTTGATATGAACTTGGACAAATATGAAGAAACCTTGGATCATAATGGAATTCAGAAGAATTTTTTTTGTTGTTATTTACTTCCTTAACTAAAATCATGACACAAGACATATTATCAGTCAACTGAAAATTCTCTCCCTATATCTGACGCATGGACAATGTAAATGTGAAGAAAGATGAAGTTGTATTTTTTTTGACAAGAATAGTGAAGTAATGTTGGTTGCATAATCTAATGTTTCTCACATATAAAATGCACGGAATGTACACCCTATATACATTGATGGAAGAAAATTGTAAAAAAGAAATTGTTCTAGTCTTACTTAGCATTACACTTGGATAATTGATAATCACATAACTGAATGTATAGATTATTGTTTACAATGGTGAAAATGAGTTTGGACTTTTGGAACATCATGTATCCAAACCTATTTCCACTAGCCTAATCGTAGGGCTTCGAATATACAGAAAACTACGATATTTTTATCACTTTTGAGCAAAAAATATTGGGAATTATTAACTGTAACCCAACAATTGGAAGTGTACCCCTATATATTTTGAAAAAGTATACCCTTTGTTAAAAAATATAAACCATAAATTTTAAGTTTACAGTGTACAAAATATACACTATAAACTTCAAATTTATGGTATATCTTGTATATGGTAAATGAAAATCGGAAAGATAGGAGTGTGATGGAGAAGAAAATAAGTAAGGGTATTTTTTTTCAAACTGGAAAATCAGAGGTAAAATATCATTTGTTACGGTACATTTAACAATTCCCAAAATATTTTACTAACAAGGAAGACATGCTTTTAAAACCATTCTACCATGCATCTTGGATAGAAGCCTTTATCTGCAGCAACATGGGTGGCAGCTAGTAGCTCTTTTTGAACTTTCCGCCTCTCATAGAACACCAAGCATGAAATGGACGTGCATTTCACACCACTTTCGAGAAGTCTATCCCCGCCTCCACAGTGGTGACATATCTGCAAGAGGGGTAAAACCATCAACAAAAGAGAGCATCAAAAGCAACAAATCTAAGGGGTTTATTATGGAAACGAACAAGGCAGATAATTGATACAACAGAAACTTTTATTAAACCTGATCTGAGATAGCAAAGTTACAAAAGAAGACAGTGAGTACACACTTTTGGTGTTAATTAGTTTTACAATGACGTCAAATAAAAACTCTATTTTTCTGTCATATCATTAATTTTAAAATTCAGTTGCAAAAGTGGAGTGATGTGGCAAAATAGTAAATTGATTGGGTGTCTGTGTAAAATTGGTGTATACTGACAGTGCATCCTTTAAATGTGTAACAAAAGAGTATAATGATATACACCTATTAGTGTAAATTAATTTTATACTGACTACAAACTAATTGCATACCTATGTTGCATGTATACGGGTAGAGGCATAAGATAATTATTACATTCGATGAAAAACATACAAATATACTTACAGATACAAGATGTTGCATCTCTTGCTCTAACTTCGAAGTCTTACTAATCACCGCTGTCGCAGCCGCCGCCTCATTTTCAGAACATTGATTACATAAACGGGCCGATGCTTGGACCAACCCACCACAGAGTACACAATGTTTTGAGAGATAGTAATAATCAATTCTGGTTCGTTGGAAGTTTGAGGTGAATGCATGCTTTACAGAAGCTTCCCTTATAGAACGAGGCATCTCTGCAAACCACTGGTTCAGGTCGGCACCAACAAGCCCAAATACTCGCTGTAAAGCCGGTATTATTTGTTTATTAATGTAATATAAATAATTTATTCTGAATGGAGAATCAATTGCCAAAACTTCTAACGGATCAACAACCATATCAACCAGGCGAGCTCCAGGTTCTCCATGGATTACAACATAAGGTATTCTCTCTGCATAACGTGGTTCAGCCCTACGATCAACCCTCATTGCCTTAGTTGCCACAATTGCAGCAGGAGGAAGAGATGAGATCCTTGCACTATAGGTACCCAAGCGAACCTCTTTTGCAAAGATAAAATCCTTAAGGGAGACTCTGCCTGAAAGAATCCTCTTCCACTGACGTTGCAAATAAGTCTTCACCTGCATGCAGCAAATAAAAAGCAATAAACATGAATTCAGGTTCGACTAATAATTTAGTTTATCCAATGAAGTATCCAGAATATGCAGTTGAGAATGTGTTGTTTCTTTGTATTTTTTCTTCCTTGCAAAAAATTGCTTGACCAAGGAGGGAAATAAAAAAGGGAAAATTGGAGCAGAGGATTCATTAGATGGCTTTTCACTTAATGAGGATGCAGGAATACAACATCCACGGAATAATCAATTATGCAGAAAGTGTAGTAGGGACAAATACGTGATAATGAAATGCACCAGATTCACACTAAACACAAGAAAAAAAACGTGGAACAACTTCAAATGAAATGCAACAAATCCAAACTCCACCAAACAAATTTTTGGTCACTTCTAACTTGTAGTATGCAATTGAACTGAAAATGTATTTCCATCCTCCTTCAATCAATAACCTTTCTACCAAACCCCTCCTCAATTATTTACCTTCTCATTTTCAATGTAACAATTGAAAGTATAGAAGGATTTGATCTGATTTGCTTGAGAGATCAACCCTAAGCCTTTTGTCTATTTATAATAACATGATTACAATCAAGACCCCTTAGTAATAGGGATGAGAACAATAATCAATATATATATATATAAAATTAATTAATTAATTTAAAATCAGAAATATGTTCACAAGATAAAGGAGAGTAAATCAAGGAAATATCTCAACACTCCCCTCAAGATGGTTCCTATATATCATATGCATCAAGCTTGGTATATATATAATACCAATTTGGGACTTTCTGACTCTTTTCAATCAGTCCCACAGGATGCGAGTTCTAATACCAATTTGAAAGTAGAGAAAAACTTGATCTGAATTGCTTGAGAGACCAACCCTCAGTCCCACAGTAATAATACGATTACAATCAAGATGCCTTAATTATAGGGATGAAACTTAATTTACAATCAGAAATATATCCACAAGATAAAGAAAAGTAAATCAGGGAAATATTCGAACAGTAGCAAAACACACATTAGCTTATGTAATGTGATGTATACAGGAAATATGTAATATGCAAGCATGTATACCTCTAATAAACTCTGGTGCTCAAAAAAGAGCCTCAAAGATTGCTCCATTATCTTTGCAACTGCACCACATGTGTCCCTGCGTACTGTTTCAATACCTTTGGCATCAAAAACAGGTTCAATTTGATTGGGGCTTTCATAACTGTATCCAACATATCGCTTTTTAGTAATGAGGAAACATGGCTGATACACTTTCTCCATCTTCAAGGTGACAGGATTAGGATTCATGGCAGTGACAGCAGAAGCAATCTCATTCCCAATTTGGAAGGACTCTTCGACAGTACGTCCTTTAAGGAGGACAAACATACTGCAATAAATACTCACTTTACCAATCAGTCCTTTTATTTCCAGTCACTTTAGTAATCATCACTTGTTACTTGATATAATAATAACAATTGCAAAGAAGAAGATACAACATTGGCCATCATTCGATTGTTACATAATCTATGATTTTGCAGTCATGCAATCACTAACACTAATCTTTTTTACATGTGGTGACGATGTCATGATGTAGGATAAAAAGGGTTTCACGTGGAATGTCTTTGGGGATTTTATTAATTATTTTATATTATTTTAAGATAATTATGTTGTATTTTCTTTTTCTTTTTATAGAAGAATAATTAATTGAGTAATGGAAAGGAAAGAGTTCACAAGTACAAACAAAACAATAACAAAGAGAAGGGAAAAAATATAAAAAAAATCAGGTCAAAAGACGAACTCAGTTCCTTAGCAAGAATCACCTTTAAAAAACCCATGAGCATAAAGATGCTAAGAATGTCACGTTAGAATTAGAATACCAATGTATAAAGAATGCTATGGAAGAGTTCCTGTCAGAAAATCTTTATCATAACTTCGGATTTGGCTCCTCTAAAGTGAAAAGTTAGTAAAGTGGATAAATCAATGATAGATTTTGTAACCAACAATGATTGGTTATGCATGAACACATAATATCAACCATTGCTTTATTTATCAAGGATTGATATTACTCACTTTATTATCTAAATTGAGTTAATCCCGTAACTTCTAACATTTTTCTTAATTCCTTGTATGCATCTGTTCGGGAGAAAATTAATTTCTAAATAAGAGAGGTAAGTATACTTTGACACATCTCAGGAGCATGTAAGTTAACCTAGTTAGAGATATTGTGCATGTTAGCGTTACCTATCAGTGTCTCCATATATAACTTTAGCATTCCACTTCTCATGTTGATTTACAAATGATATAGCCTTTTCCAGTGTACTGCGTCCACATTGAACGATACTGTCTGCAAGTTCTGCACAAGGCATGCGGCCACTAAATCCAGCAGCAGTGTAACCATATGTTACATTTGATATGAGCTTCAAAGCAAGCTGTCTTGCATTAAATATCTGAAAAGGAAATTGTACTATTTGGTAAATCTATTTACATGCATTTGAAATATCGTATCCTACATTGCAAATAGGCATAGAAAATGCAATTAAATAATTCAAAAGCACATGAAGGTAAAAATATTTTGCATGTATTCACTTGGAAAATTTTCATAAAATTTCCCAATTTCTTCTATCCTTTTGAACATTCTGGAGCTTTTCAGACAATCCTCCAGACTGAAAAGAATCATAAAGTTATCTTTTATGTAAGTATGTGCAATAAATATTATAAAAGAGAAATCATAAAGTTATCTTTTATGTAAGTATGTGCAATAAATATTATAAAAGAGAATCATGATACTTCAAGAAGAACATAGATTATCTAGGGTATTCGTAAATTTATTGTCAAATGGACATGGTCTCCAATTCTTTACTATTATACTAGTAGTATTATGTTAGTATAGGCCTCTTATCACTAAGATTTATGTTGGAAAGAAGCATAGAAATCATATTAGTGTTGGGCAGAAGTTATGTAGTATTAGTAGACAATTTATTTTATTACTATTAAATATATTATGTATGCAGTAACTGCTGTAGGAATTAGAAACTGCTGAAGGAAGTCAGTATTATAAATATAGGCTGAAAGGGAGGGCATTGGGTATTTGGTTATTTGGTTGGTTCGGGAGAGACTAGGCTCTCTAATTCCTAGAAGACTGGTTATTTATGTCAGTTTCTGTTTTTGTGTGACAGTTTGTAATTGTGGAACTGCCCTGTTGGGGTTAATAACCGCAGGCAATCAATAAAGTGTGCAGAATTCATATTCTCTTTGTTCCTATTTACTCCCTGTTTTGTTTTATCAGTATCTATCATATTGAACAAACATACTAGGTGTGACTTCAAGACATTAAATTCAAATCACATCCATACCCGTTGAAGGACTTGCTCTGAAGGAGACAACTTTTTCATTGCTTGTTTAACCATTATTCTAGTTGATAAAATTTCTTCCAATAAGCGGGGAAGTACACCTCTTTGAACCTGCATGGAAGTACAGTACACTACAGATTTAAGTTACTTCATCCTCTCCACGAGTCATGACAACTCAATAGGAAAAGAAAAGATTGACTGAATCACCTTGGATGGTACAAACATGACACCATTTGGAGTGAGCAAGATTTGATCTTTTAAATCCTGCAGAACATTCTGCTCTGGTGAAAATGGACTAACCCCAAGTGTGTTAGTCTTTGACGCTGCAACTTTGCCAAGACATGTACAAAAGCAAAGGTTGTATCCAATTATCATTGAAGGATATAAAGACTGGAAGTCAAGTACAACAACAGGGTCTGAATAAAATCCTGACTCTGGTTCCATAACTAGTGGCAGGCATTCCATGGCAGGTTGAGAAGCAACCTACGACAAGAATGATTTGATCAGCCCTTGGGTATAGGTGAAGAGAACAAACATTAAATAGACTCTTAAGAAGCCCCAGAATGACAAAACCCAACAATCACAACCAAGGGTAAACAAAAGTCAGATTCCATACCCAAAAAAATACAAATAGTTTGACTAAGCAAAAACTTGATAATTTGATTAATAATACAACCTGTTTCAATGGGTTAATACAAAAAAATGTCCATAGATATATAAATAACACATATGGAAGAGAGTTAGCAAAATAAAGTGAGAAAATGACAGATCCCATAAACACGCTGTATAGTATTTGATAGTAGTAGACATGGCATGTTATGGCCATAGTACTATAAATTTATAGATCCCCCCAATTAAGGCTGCTGCTTTTGTTTTCTGATCATTTTATTAGTTTTGACTTTTGAGATCTATTTCATCCTTGGGTTAGAGGCCACCAGTTTATCAAGTAAATTAGTTAAAGAACATAATCTAAAACAAATTTAAAAATAAAATAAAGGGATACACAATGTTAAATAACTGGATACTGTTAAAACTGCAAAAGTTCATATCACAAATGAAATCATCTTAGGAGGGTGGGTGAACAACAGGACAAGTATACTGAGTAGTAGTTCAACTCATTGTTGTCTAGATAAAAGAAAAGACATCCAGAATAATATTATGGTATGTAAGTTTATTATGCTTGGTATAATGAATCAGAAACATTTTAGTAATCCACAGATTAAAATGGATGAGAGGATGTGAGAATTTTGAGAGAACCTGTTGTTTTCCAGGCGAGATAGCAAGATAGTTTTGTGTATGGGCCAACCTCAAAAACATGGATTCAACACGGTATTGTGAGCCTCGAGAGAGAACAGAAAAAAATTCTATTCCAAAGACACGAGCAAGTTCGGATGTTCGATTCACCTGCAAAATAAATATAATACAAGAAATAACAAAAGCCTAAAAACTTCAGTGAGCAAGAAAAAGATGTAAATGTTACTTACTTTTGGACCCCAAAACATCACAATATAGCTAATTAAGGAATCCACGGAGCCATAGATTCACAAACATACAATAGCATATCACTACTCTGAGAAGACCTAAGTACTACTAGTAAGGAAGACCTAAGTACTTAATAGTCCAACAGTTAGAGGTAGAGGGAAACCAAAACATCCTATAGGACAAACCATAAAGAGAGATTTAGAGGTAAGTGGTTTATATTTATACTTAATACATCACAAGCATTATCGTGTTGATTAATCTATGCAGCCATGGCCACCTAGGGGGAAAGTCTTAATTGGTGTTATTGTTGTATCATCCATTAACTTCAAAGACAGAAGCTTAAAATAACTCGTGAAAAACTTCAAAAGTATGTGTAAATAAGTGCAAACATGTTTTGAGATTTCAATGCACCCAAACAAGCCTAAAGAATAGACTCTGGTTATAGTATAGCCAAAACAAGCAGACAAATTATGAGCATTGGCAATAAACTTATAATGCTACTGTACCATATCAAGTTGGTTTATAATCTCAAGGCTCAGCTTTGCTCTATCCACAACATATTTGATACACTGATATCTTGCTTTTCCTGGACCACTTGAAAACCATTTTGTCAGCACCTTGTGGTTAATTGAAGGAATTTTCCGCCTTAATACAGCTTCAGCAACAGCTTCAACTGAATACAAATTCAGCTTAACTTCTCCCCGAATCAATCTCCACACGTTAAGAACAATTCTTCCACCTATATGAACTCCGCTAGCATGTGTTCGTCCCCATTCATCCTCAATTATTGAACTTTCTTGCACACAACAATCTAGACTAGGAGTATCAGGGATGTCCATTTCCAAGATACCTTTTTCAGAAATTTTGGTGTCTTGTGAATTAATCGAAGAATTAGATGGAGTGCGAGACAAATCATTAAGCAATCCCAAACCAAGATGTGAAGCCCTTTCTGCTAGAAAACCAAGAGAACTCCCTTGAATATCCCAACCCATCAATATATCTGGGTCAGATGAAGACACAATCTTTATAAATTCTTTGAACAAATGCTTCTCATCATTGAAGACCAAAACTTTGCAGCCTGATAGTCCATCAAGACTTCTGCAAACAAATTCAGAATAAACATTTTTTAATACGCTAAAAATGTATCCAAAAAAAACTAATAATTAGCACAAGAGGTGCCAGAAATTAGAACAGGTACAAAAGAAAATAAAAAATAAACATAAATAGTAAGTTTGAAAACATAAGATGAACATGTAAGAAATGTAGTGTATATTATACTGGTGCATAAATTTTTCCTCCAATAAAAAACCAATCAAGAAAGCAAATGAGAAAATGGTGACATGAAGAGACACTACCATACCTCTGACAAGAAAAATATTTACTATGCAAAAGAACTAGAACTTCAATAATAGCATCACCATCGTTCTGAAAACCCAGAGCTACAATATTTATGCCATCAAACTGGGGATCAGGTAAAAGGTCTCCTCTAGATTCTGCAAGAACCTACAAATGTTGCAATCAAGTCAGACCGACGTGAATACCGCAACTACAAAGATGCTAACTTAAAAAAAGACAACAAAAGAAATTTATTTAAAATTTAAGACATAATTAGAACATAACACAAGTAAAAAACGTATTCTTTAATAACAAGCAATAGCTGCAAAATATATTCCCCAATTCCTAGCCCAAAAGTGATGCTGATCATTTGTTGCAAGAACGAGTCTCAGCAGGTAACAGCCACTAGTATCTTTGGGTTTTAAATAAATATTATTCAAAAATAATACATAAGATTTTGGAAGTGGAGAACTATAACTAAAGCAAACTAATTTGATAACAAAAGAAGCATGATCACCACAAAGCATCTAACAACAATATAAGAAGCTAATAACTAATATAAAAAGAAATCAACAGTACCATTAGTTATTGAGTTATCAACATCATCACTTTTGAGCACGACCGATAATGGGGAATTTGATGCTTTGTGTGTGTGTGTGTGTGCATGTGTGTGAGAGAGAGAGAGAGTCACCCAATACTAAGAACCAAATTCTAAGGAAATGCTAGGAAAAAGTTGTTATATAGCTAATATAAGGTCTTCAAATCTGAACCAGATATGCAAAACTCAGAGGCATCAAAGAAACCAAGAAGACAATGTCACAAATTTTCTGGAAAAAAATAAAAATAATGACAATAATATGTCCAATACCTCTATACTAAGTAATGTCAATTGCTGTCCACGGCCAACACTTGCAGGGTCCCGAAAACCAACTTGACTTAGAGGGGTAAAGCTTGATTTCTCATCAGGGCCTGATATCTGAGAAATATCTTGAGAGCCATCTATGCATGCTTCTATTCTTTCTGTTTGTCCTTCGCTAATGCATGTAAGCTTCTTTTCTGTGCCAGCATCTTGATACAGCTCAGGCCTAAGAGGAGGTCCAGAAGCACATTTAGATACATCCTTGTCCTCTACATCAGGTTCTTGATGCATTTGATCAGGAGTATGCCTAAGAGGATGTTCAGAAGTGCATTTAGGTACATCCTGGTCCTCTGCATCAGGTTCTTGATGCATTTGATCATGAGTATGCCCCGGATAGAGAAGATTAGTATAACCAGATTCAAGTAATGTCTTGTCATAAACATTAGACATGTAGGGATGTTTCTGTTAGTCTTGTTATAGACTTTTAGTTCTGTGATGTATCTTTAGCTTTATGTGTTATTATATTACATTACATTATTCTGTACAGAAAAAACCCTTGTAAAACCACTTTAACTACCAAAATGCAGAGCAGTGTCTGAACAAGACATGAATATTGAATGCTATTCTGCACATTTGGGTCTATCTCTTACTGTTAATAATAACCAGCTGCTTAAAGAAAAACCAACATTTTGCTAGAAATTTTTGCCAATGAATCACTTATATACCAATTCAAATTTTTATATCATTTTTCTAAATTAAAAATTACCCTACCTTTTAGATATGAAGGCTAGTTTTTTTCTCTAGCGAATTTCCTAGAGTAAATGAAATGGATAAAAACACATCACTGATCAGGTATGAGATGCATATATGTTTTAGTAGATACCTCTCTCATCACAAAATAGCCATCTCTGCACAGAACTGGCAGAAGGAGGCAAAATATTAGGTGTTAATAGGTATAGGTGAGAGCCATCATTTTGATAGTAAGTGGCAACACCCTTTGTCCCAGAGAACTTGTGGGTTTTAGTAACACACTTGTTCCAAGGTTCCATCTGTTTCTGGGAATTCTTTGCAGAATTAGGAAGAAAAACATCCAGAGCATTCCCTTCAAGAATTAAATACAAGCTCATGAGAAGTTTCATCGAACATTGAGTAAGTTCAGACCAGAAAATGTGCAAGAAGACATGACAAGCTAAAAATAACAACCTAGGGGGTCAATACAGAGCATATAACATCAAGTATAGGAATTTTACAAAATGCCTTACTTCCTGGTTAAATCAAGTCACTAAAATTCATTGGGAATCTGGGATGATAACGCATCTAAACATGTGTATATGATGGAGATGGACATTCAAAAATACAAGTCCCCAGGACCACTAGGAGAGAAACCGTGAATAAAATGATAGCAGTTTGTAATATTTTGCTCGCCTGAGGATTTTCTGCCAGATATTGCATTCATAAAACTATTTCTGTTTTCCATGGCCAAGGTGGCTGCTTCCATATAGCCCCTTTCATGCCATGCCAGACCTATGTGTTTTCCAGAAAAAACAATGCCAAAAGCAGCCACCCAGCAATGAAAATAAATTTTTTCAATCAAAGTATCCTTAAAAAGATATATCAAATTATTAACATAGAAATTCCAAATAAATCAGAATTCAAGCTATAAAAGGATATTCTATAAGTGTTTCTTAAATGATTGGACCTATGAACACCTAGAACAACATAAAAGCATCATCTCTGTTTCCTTCAAACTTCTGTATACTGGATAATGGATATTCCACATAATGGCAAGTTTTCTATCCTCAAAATAATATTAATAAAGGCTGACTGACAGCTAATTAATACATAACTTGGCACAAGAGAGGCTCTATTGTTTAAAAAAACATGAGAGTGAATTATATATTCACCAAAATATATCCAAAACCCATTCAAATTTCAATGTATAATAACAAACATAGAGACAATTTTTTTTTAAAAAAAGGAGGGGTGGGGAATCGGGTTAAAGAAGGTATAGTTAAAACCTGGCATTTCATCATCCTCATCCAAATGTAAATGGGTATCAGAGAAGGTTGGCAAGGACAAATTACTTTCAAGATTCTTGTCAACTGAAGAATTATCACAAGTGGCTATTTCAGTGCGCATACTGCATAATGTAAATAAGAAACCTATAATAATTAAATGCAGTGCATTCGGTCTTCCTTTTGTTTCTTTCATCTATCAACATAAGCTTCTCTGACTTTTCGATTTCTTTGATGAGAATTGCAGGAAAAATAAAGCAAATAGACAAATAAATAATCATGTGATTTACACTGGTGATAATCAAACAGGAAATCATGAATGAAAAATTTATTTTTGCCCAATACTCCGTCATCAATTAATGAGTTCTGTCTACTACCTGAAGCAGCGGAATTAGTTCGCTGACACCTCTCAGGAGCTCTGACTTTATTATTATCAACAGTTCTCAACTGAGTGTCCAAAGAGTGATTCGGGGTATAGGCATCAGAAGCTACTGGTTTTGCATAAGCTGTTCCATCCTTACTGTTTTCCTCCTTGCAAGCCCCAGATTGGTACATGGAATCAATACTTGCTTCGAAACACCCCCTTTTATGTTGACCAAAACATTCATCTTTTGGCAAATTCAAAAAACTATCACTGCCAGATGGATGTGACTGTTTCCCACAGATTAAATTATCGTGACTGCTCACTTTATGATCAGAATATTTCTGGAGTTCTATTTCTTCTTCATCGGTTTGCATTGTTTCCAAATCTAGTTGTTTTTGCCAAAGGCGTGAATTTGGTCCCACGTGCCTATCCAAAATAAGCTTCTTTGCAGTTCCAGATTGATGTTCATCATGTTCAACTCGATGGGATCGCTTTCGCCTCATCAAGTCCCGTAACGAGCAGCTAACCAATCCATGTACTTCTTTTGAATCTGAAGCGCCTTCGCCATCATTTCTTCGAATACAAGTATTGTTTTTAACTTCATTTATGGTTAAGTAATCGGAGAGAGCAGAATCTCCGGCACTTTCAAACAGAGGAGTCACTTGTGAAGTAGGACGCTCTCCATCGTTATTAACCTTGCCGGTCATGGAGAAAGGCAACGATCCCCATTTTCTAATCTTTTTAGCTGTGGAAACTGCACTTGTGTCAGTATTGTGCAGTAAATGGCACTCAGAAGGTCCTTCATGTTCACTGTTTATCTCGACTGCAGAAGAGGTTCCAGCCAAACAAGCATATGGACTTGAGAATTCATCATCGTTAGAACCATCAACTTGAGGTATCATACTGTCTGGGGAAGCTCTAACGGGAGAATTGTGATCAAAGGAACGATAAGGCTTTTCCTTTGGTAGGTCTAACTCAAACATACCATCAATTGAATCTAGAATATCCTGACACTCCTGCTGGGACTCACTCTCATAAGCCATATTCGCTTTCTCCAGCATCTTATCAATTGTTGCAGCAGGTAGCAAGGGACTCAAAATTGTCTCACAAGCAAGTTCATCATCAGAGTCTATATCCTCTGCAGCTTGAGAAGTTGCAAGCCACTTGAGAAGATTTTGTGCTTCCATATCAGCATCCTAGAAAGCAGGAGATACAGAAATGGACAATAAAACTTCAATACACCAAACCATGTAAAAGAATATCAAAGCTTGAACAGTGTCATGATTAATCTAACTTCTAAACCCTTTGGCTCCATTTAGTCCAGTAGATACTGTTCTGGGATTATTTTTTAGATGAGAATAACTTTATATTTAAGTGGGCATATTATTTTCTATTTCTATAACAGGTTCTTATTTATCCAGAAATTTATATAAATTTTGAATAATTCACTATATATCATCAAGAGGTACAGTTAAAAGAAACAAAAATAAATATATGGAAAACATAAATCTTTAACTAAAAACCTAAGGACCGCTATTCCAGGATTAAAAAAAATTCATCAACTTTCATTCAGGAATGTAAACAACACATGAAATTGTGCACCAGCAGAATAGCAAGCTCTAGTTGAAACTTGCACTACTTTATTAATGAAGATCTAGAAATCAACAACAACAAAATATTAATGATGGTAGGTGATGCCAGCTTTGAAGAAAGAATAAAGGCTTAAAATTGAACAGTTCTTCCAGATAGACCCTTCATGGGATCCTGACTAGATAAAGAGCAACTGATCATATGGTAGACCTACGTTAAGAAGGCATGGGAGGAATAGTCTATGAAATAAACAGATATGCATTTGATTATTTTTGTTATTATGTAAGTAACATATAAAGAAGGTATGCATAATAGGAAGAAAACACACCCAAAAATAACACTACAAATTAATATCCTACTCCTAAAGAATTTTTCTTGTTAATATAAGGTAAGAATTAAAATGAAAGTGTCGTATTATACATAGAAGAAAAATACTGGAAAAAGCTATTGCCTTTATGTCCAACATTCCAATCTTTTCAGCTGATTGCATTTCACCAATTTTCATCAGTTTGAGCCTAGTGTCAGTCCCTTCCTCAAGCAATTTGGTATTTTCACACAATGAAGATGGTGGTGTTGCTGAGCCTATTATGTCAGTTTCTCTGCAGCATTTCAAGGGTTGTTAAGCCTTCATATATAAGATAAGATTTAATAAATTTTCCATCAGCAATAACTGTACTTGAACCTGGGTTCCTTCTCAAAAGGAGTGCAAAATAAAGTGGTCTCAGCTTCAGTGCAGAATTCAATAAGTTTTTTTTTAAAGTCAAGACCGGCAGAGAGAAGTTTCATGACATCTTCTGATAGTGGTTTACCAGGATCTGAAGGCATAGTAGCCTCATGAATCCCAGTCCGTTTCCGCTGTTCCTGAAACATTACAGGACAGCTAATTTAGAAAAACCCAGACATTGACAACATAACATGTAAAATAGAAATAGAAAAACAGATTAATAGGCTACCTCCCATATTGGTACAAGTGACTGAACCATGTTGACATTTGAGCATTGTGAGAGAGATGAAAACATTTTAAGCTGCTGATTAAGAATATCTGCAAAACAGATATGTCATAACCAGAAGAATAACAGTAGCAGGAGACACCATTACAAATTTAAGTGTATATTGTGCATTCTCATTTGTATTTGTGTGTATCAGTATGGCCATGAAACTAGAAAAACCTTCTAAAGAAGTATCTCCTTCAAGCTCGCAGATGCTTTGACGCTTAGGGCAGTGAGCCTTATCATTTGATGAAGCCCCAAATTCACTAGGGAATGACCACATCCAATCGGATGAGATCATGGAAGACATCCACAGTTTTGACTCCAAACATCCATCAGCACCCAGATCTGCCTAATGGAAAGATTATGATATCAAATATAGGATATGAAACCGTAACAATATAATAGTCAAACATAAAACGAAGTTAGAGAGACTATGCAATCTGAAAACATGCAAGTCAACTCACCTTTCTGTGTTGGCTATTGATGTCAAATTTCTTATGAATAGAATCTGGCATGGGGTGGCGGAATCTCATCTTTGATAGGTGTAAATGACCCATGCCATACAAGTTGTAATCAACCTAACATAACAAAACAAAGTTCATCTACCAGCACGAGACAAAACTAAGCAAACATGTGCTAAAAAACTACCATTCAGGCAATAAGGCAATCGAATGAGAGAACACTGGTGGACAAATACAGTCCGTTTTCACAACTCAAGAAGACAACATAAACGGCACAAAATTTATTTAATATTACCAGAAAAAATGACACTTAACATGTACAACTAATAGAAGTTTAACTAACAAACGGTACAAAGTAAAATGAACAAAAAACCGTAAGACATTGGTAACTTAATGTATCACAATGCACAAAAAACTTATCAATTATCATCCAAGCTCAAGACAGTAGTATCTGGATGTTCCAAACCCATCCAAGCCAATCCCAATTGTTGAAAATATGATTAGGATGTTCGTAATTATTGTTATTATCCTATATTTATTTGTGTTTATTGCATTAAGCCTATATAAAATGGACTATGTTGTGTAGTTCAAACCCATCTTAGCCGATCCCAAGTGTTGAAAATATGATTAGGATGTTGGTAATTATTGTAATTATCCTATATTTATTTGTATTTATTGCATAAAGCCTATATAGAATGAACTCTATTATGCAGTTTAAACATACGGTTTTACCATATGTCTTTCTCTTTTTCTCTCATTCAATACCAATCATCATCGAAATAATAGGAAAAAAAACATAAAATTAGATCGAACAAATGCAGTGGCTGAATGCAGCTAGATGCAAGTGTCTATAATGTCATGTAAAGAACAATGACTAATTTAAACAGAAAATAATTATATCATGTTTAGTTACACATAAACTATAATAACTTTCAACAACAATAATCAAGTCTTATCTCATTAAGTAGGGTCGGCTACATGGATCAATGTTATGCCATATATCATATCTCAATCCAACTTATTAATCTATAGGTCTTTCACAATAGTTTTTCTAGGTTTTTCTCTACATCTAACGATTTGACTACCCTCCATCTAATCTACTCTACATACTACAAAATCTACAAGCTTCCTCGCCACATGCTCAAACCACCTAAACCAAGTTTCTACTATCTTCTCTATGATAGGTGTTACCCCAACTCTCTCTATATTAAACTTTTGCTACACTAAATCATATGAAAGTACATACCATAAACTGAAGAATAAAGGGAATATGTGACTCGTGAGGTTGTAAAATTTTGTCGAAAACAGCACCAGTCTGAAAAGCAAATGTCATGATGAAAACTTATTCTCCATAACATCAAATGACGACGTACTAGTTTCAAAAAAGATTTTCTAATTATCAACTAAATTTGTAGTATTCATAACAAAATAATGGCTGGGTTACAAGCTGCAAGCTGTACGAATATTACCAAGAGAAGATTTGCTGCACGGGAGACATCTTGAGGATAATATCTAAAAGAATCAGTCAAGGCTTACCCTTTTCCCATGATTTAAGCATGCTTTCAACGTAGCTTGTACATACAAGTGGCATGTGCAGGATGTGCATGTGAAAACATATTGCAAAAAGAATAAAAAAATATTGTATAAAACTTCTGGATACAGGTATATCTTTACAAACAACTCGTCAAATGAGTAATAGCCATAGAATTTCCTTGCTCGTACAAGGCTGCAGCCATGAACATGTTGTCTCGTTGAACCAGCACTGCCTTTAAGCTGTAAAAGTTTAAAACGTGACATCACATCTATAATACAAGAAAGTTTATCTATTAAAACACAAACAAAATCATACAATTGAGGGTGCAAAACCCATTCTAACTCATCCAAAGATACCTTCAATGCTTTCTCGAGAGAAGCAGCTACCATGTAGGTGTATGCATCACCTGTACAACATCAAGAAAAAAATATTCCAAACATTGAGTAATTAAACCAAAATTTGAGGTATATTTCAAACGTAAATGCGGAATACTGAACAAAACTTAAATCCATAAAAAAATCATGCAGATAATGAAAATTGGTCTAGAAAGTAATACAGAGAAAATAAATTAATTCGCAAATAGCGTAATAAAACATTCACATATAAGTAACTCATTTACCAGGCTCATTAGACGAGTCAAATCAAGCAAATTCAAATTTAAAGATTTAAACAAACACTTGATACAGAATAAAACAGGAACCATAAAATATGACTTGTGGTTACCTTCTTGGTCTAGTTGAAGTGGTATATCTGAACACGGCACATACAAATAAGGTAAAGCCTACAAAGAACAATAAACATGAACAATTTAAGTTTGACCATGATAAAAATGAAAGATAATGAAACAGTATCAATCTTGTATCATACAAAAAGTTAAAACTCCGTTATTGCATTTATAACCAAGGTTTTAAACATGAACTACTATCGAAATTTGGCCGCAACCTCAAGGTTTTTGACGTCTCTGCAGCCGAATCAGACAAATTTAACCGCCATTTTCAAAAAAAAATATTTAGGCGCATAGTGACGGCATTTTAAAACCTTGATTATGATTACAAAATTGCTAGCACTTGCACCAAGTGGTAAATAAGATGGAAATAAATACAAAAGCATAAATTAACTATCCAAACAATTTAAAAACCAAAAAATGATTTAAACAACAACAAAAAATTCATAAGGAAACTTACTCCATGTATGTGCAAGCAAGTTTTCTGGCCAGCAGGAGTAGAACCATAAACTCTTATAACCGGAACCTCATTCACTTTTCCACCTTAGTATAAAACAGAAATATCAAACCACATGAAAATCAATGCACACTGAATCTGAATATTTAAACGCAAAATGAAGCTTAAATTGTTGTCGTTTGTTTTCGAAAGTTTAATCGAGCATTTTAGTAAGAAATGACCAAACCACAAGAAAATCAGTGCACACTGAATTTGAATAATGTAAACGCAAAACGAAGCTTAAACCGTTGTCGTTTGTTCTTCAAGAGTTCAATTGAGCATTTAGAGTGAATTTAGTTAGGGTTAGTATCATACCATGGAAACTGCTGTAACAGATATCAATGGATGGAATTGGCGGTGCCATGTAATAGTCTATGGTGACAATTCGAACACTGAAAATCTCTGAATTAGACTGTGAATCTGACATATTTTACTCTGGTTTTGCTTTCTTCTAATCACGATGAAGGCACTTACGAACTGAAAAAGTACGAAATTGAAAACGATGGTAGTTTTGGCGCTAGGTAGTTAGAAGAAGTTCAACTTTCTTTCTTTTTTTTTTGTTTTTTTAGGGTGATGTTTTGATCAGAAAGAAGTTCGGTTTTTAATTACCAAAAAGCTCCTCACATACGCTCTACGCCTCCTTTTTTCTACGCACGCCTCCTTCCTTTTAAAATAACTTCCAAAAATAAAATATCTAAGCTCATCCCAATTTATCATGGATCAATGTTTTCAAGATACAACGTCATCGTCCCAATAAAGTAAAATAAAAAATCATCATCATCTCAATGTTTTTAGTATTTAAATATATAACTATCATCTCAATTTGATAAATTTAAAATCATTTAAACATCATCGTCTCAATGTTTTTAGTATTTAAATATATAATTATCATCTCAATTTGATAAATTTAAAATTATTTAATTACAAATATAAAATTTTGCATGTATTATCATCAACGCAAAATATTATTATTCAAATTTTTTATTTAAGGTTATTCAAGACAAATATCATCATTTTAGTTTATCAATTATGAATTGTCGAAACACGTTACCATCATCCAAAATCATTAAGATACAATATCACCATCCCAATTTATCTAAGTATCATGGATCATAAAAATTAAATACACAATATTGTCATCTCAATTTATTGTATTTTGGATAATATGGGCTCAAATATATAATTTTGAATCCAATATCATTGAGGCACAATACCATCATTTAAATTTATTGATTTTTATAACTTCTATGTTTAAATATAAAATTTTATATTTAAAGTCATCAATGCACAATATCATCGATAACATTTATTTATCAAATTTGGAGTCATCTAGAATCAAATATATAATTTTGCATTTAAGATTCTTGAGGCACAATATCATCATCACAATTTATCAAATTTAGGATAATTGAGACTCAAATATAAAATTTCACATCCACACTCATCGGGACACAATACCATAATTCAAATTTATCAAAATTAGGTCATCTAAAATCAAATATTAAATTTCACATCCAAAGTTAGGCATATATAGTCATCACTCCAAATTATTGAATTTAGAATAGTTTAGCCTCAAAATCAAATTTTACATCCAAACATCAAAATTTGTATCCAAAATTACTGATTCACAATACCACCATCCAAATTTATGAAAATAATGAAATATCATACTATGATTTTTATTTTTTTTACTTTTCTTTAATTTGATATTAAACTACTCATAAAAAATACAACATGATTGAAGTATAGTATAAAATTATATTATCTTATGAGAAAATAAGTTTAATGTTAACTAAAATCACTCAAATGTGTACACACACGGTGTAGTTTGAACTATAAATATTAAATTTAAAATAAATAAATACAAACTTAACTGATAAGATTATCATAGTGGTAAGAGACAGGCACATTATTTCACCCTACAGCCATGCTACTCCATTTTCATGTTTTTTTTTTAGGTGATGATTCCTTATTTAAATGCAGTATCTAATTAGAAGAGTATGTGGAATAATTTTGGCATTTCAGATGGAGACACTATTAGGAATGCCAGTGCCAGCTAATCCACTTTCGCCAGTAGGATAAAGTAATGTGTATGGCATTTTAACCACTCCAACTCGATTTTTAAGTCTAACATCATCATTCATAGCTACAATTTTCCCTTCAATTTCTCTCAATTTCTTTCCAAACCTTTCAAATGCTTCCAAAGGCTCTGCATCATATGTCCAATGCACAGTGTCTCTTTGTCCAAGATAGACCTCATCAGAAGAATGAGTAGACAATATTTCTATAAGTGAAATACCAATAAGAGTTTGCAATTGTGCAGTGATTGTTTTCAAAAAAACCTTATCAGGATTTGACACAAGTTCATCATACTCTGCAGTTCCTATCTCAGGCATGAATCGACGACTTATAGTTGGTCGGTTTGGTAGGTAACCTGCATTGTTATAATTATAGTAGTTAGTTCATAGAAATTGTTAAATTTATAGAAATAAAGTTATAGAAATTGGTTACTGTAATATGGTGTTGCAGTTATAGAAATTGTTAAATTTATAGAAACAAAGTTTTTCTACTTTCATACTAAAGTTGTAGAGGATCATAGTCTTATTAAATATACAATGTAATTATCAATAAAAAAAATATTTTACTTTTCTACTTGCTAATAGTAATAACCTGCATAAGGGTATTGTCCAAAGTTTACTGCAGCATGAAGAGCTGAAGCAATCCATATAATGATTGTGCAAGATTCAATCAACTCTTCAAGTGTTTGCATCTTTGGCCACCATGGCTCATCTTTCTTGTCACCATGACCTTCTTCTCTTAACTCCTTCCACCAAGATTGTAGCTCCTCATCTTTCTTCACCGTGTCGTCATTTTTGTAGTAAAAGGAGCAATAATCTTGAACCCATGTTTTGATGGCAAACCAAATCTCTAGCCCGTCAACAGCGTAAGGGTAATCATTGATCAATAATCGTAGGCCACGTGGAAGCGTTGAATCTTCAATAGCCATTCCTCTAAAAGAACCAACAAAGTATTAGTTCATTACAACAAAGAATATTTAATTAACTTGTTTATCAGCTATGTTATATTTGGTTATTAATTGTGTGGTTTAATTTGTTTACCTCTTGACAAGATCTACTGGCAATGCTTGTTCTGGGAAAACCCAATCCTTATAAAGTATAGATGACATCTCCATGGAATACTTGGATGGGAAAACAGTGGCCTCTAAAATGCCACCTGCATTGATGAGGATTTGTCGTGCAAGTGCATTTATATTCATTGTATCGCGAAAGTGTGGATGCAATAGTTTATGAATAGGGTGAAGCACGCTAAGTTGTCTGTTCACAGATATAATGAATGGCTCAATCGTTGCATGAGTATGCAACCTGTGATATATGAAATCTATTAGAAAAAGTTTAGTACAAATAAGTTAGAGTTAAATAACTATACACTAACATCCAAGTATATCTCATCGTCTTAATATATATAATTATGACATGTATAATAAGTATGGTTATACAACTATTTTTATGGTAGATTTATTAGTTAAGAATAGTTATACCAGTGGCTAATAAGTTGATGATAGCCAGAGTCGTTTACTGCTACATAAGCTTTAGCCAATTGCCAGATGGAATTTTCGACACCATCCTCTGCAGACATGTAAACTTTACTAATGGCACCATATTTATCTCCTTCTGGATGTGGCAAACTCAATTCAATGGCCAATGGCTTCAAAGTACCATTGTTTTGCAAGAAAAGAATTGTTCTACTAGCATAAGTCTTTGTGGAAGTGGAATTTATTCTTCTTAAGTATGGTATGAGTGCATCATGGTGATCCAATATAAACAACTTCTTTTGTGTGATTGCCTATTAAGAGAATGAATCATAACATTGAATGAAAAAAGATGACTGAAAATAAGTCACAATATTCACATAAAGTTGTATTATCAAAACAAATATCAAACTTGAAAATTGCCTCTTCAACTGTGAGTCCATCCAAGTTGCTTTCGATGTGTTCTTTTCTTATTTTACTGGATTGATCACCATAGACCGTAGGATCTAGCTTAGATGTTGGAGGAAATTCCTGCAATTTGATTATTAAAGACACATGTGAGGAAAAAAAATACAGTCAATTATCTATTGAACTAGGTAACATCTTACATTTAAGAAAAATGAATAGGGTAAACATAAGAATAAGAAAAATACAACTTTCTTATTAAATTCAATCGATTTTTTAACTAGTTGTGGCTAACTAAAATTCATATGAATTACTTGGAGACAACAAATTATGACAGGATTTACGCCGGCCAACATCTCTCTAGCAAATTCTTCATCTGTTCTCCATGCAGATTTATCCTCTGCTCCATATCATTAAGAGTGTCATTACAATATAATAATGATTTAAAAAATGCATTATTTTTCTACATTATTGGTGTGTAAATTGGATATCCTCAACATGCAACTGCGAAGATTAATGTCTATGGAAAATCCCTATGTCAAAAAGTTTATTAAAATACTAATGTGATCATGTATATTTAAATTGAATAATTAAGAAACATGTGTAAAGTACCTTTAATCACTTGAGGAACGGGATATTTGAGAAAGTTTTCACCATCAATTCTAAAAATTTGTTTGAGCATTTTTGCAGGGATGTTATCCCTAATTCCCTTAACCAAACCCTGAGGCACCTTAATCCCACCTTCATAAAGTTTGAGTACATCCTCCAAAGTATCAAACTCATTAGGAGTGTTGTCAAACAGAGATTCCAATTCAGGTTTGATAACTTGAACTACAGCTTTTAATGAATAAGCAAGAAAATCTGTCAATTTCAAGTGACCAAATCTTTCATCCCTTGGAACATAGATGTCTAAGCTCATTGCAAGGTTCAATCTACTCTCACTATTAGCATCTGACAATTTGAACAACAAAATAAATAAATATATAAAACAGCATGTTAGAAATTTAAATAGAAAAAGCTAAACCTGATTTTGTGGGTGGTCTACTAGTTCTTCCCCTTCGAGGATAAGGATATTGACTTGACCCTCCTAGAATTGGACGGGCATATTGTGGACCTTTATCAGGATCCCCCAAATCATTGTAGTTTGCATAATCATACACTCTGTCCCATTCTTGAAGTTGCTGGTTATTTCTAATGCCTCTTAAACTTTCTAGCTCTTCTTTTCTATACTCAAGAAGTGGCTTTGGTGTTTCACTTAAAATGTATGTCTGTAACACATTAACAATATATAACTACTACTATAGTGAACAAATGTAGAGCCACAGTTTTGATAATAGTTAAAAAAAATACCCTGTTACTGAAGAAAATGCGATCCTTTTCATATTTATGTGCAGGGTATACCCAAGAATTACAAATAAAGTGGATAACACCTTGACTTGGAACATTTTCAAGTGTGAAACTTTTTAAGTAGAATTCGCTGTGATGATTATTCTTTATTATAAATGCTCCAGGTGTTCCTATATCCTCATCCCAATCAAATGTAACACTGAATGTTGATTCGCCTGCTATCAAAGGTGTGCTTGTCGTAATCCAGTCTTCTAAATATTCAGCCTTCCCAACTTTTCCTTTCATGTCATTACCTTAGAAAATTTATGATCATAATTACATTCATGCTCAATTGTTAACTAAAATTTCATGCAAATATAGTTTTTTGGGTAATTATTATATTTTTAAGCACTATCATTCTAAAATAATTTTACATTCACATCTAATAATTTTATATTATGGTTTAGTAATTTTTTTACTTTATCCACTTTGAACTTTAGATGGGCTGTTATTTTTGGTTCAAATGCTTTAACATTTACTTTTGAACTTTTGTGAAACGATGTAAAGAGCTCGTACACTTGTTCAGACGATTGATCAGACGGATCAAATTGAGTCAAAGCCATAGCACCTTTTCCGCGTCAACGTCAAATTATCTGGATTTGTGTATTGGTTACTCTTCCTTTCGAAGTGGTTATTATAATTTAGAGTATCCAATTATTTGCAGTTACTTATTAATGTTTGGAAGAAAATGAATAATATAATGGAAAAAGAAAATAGGCCATACACGTTTAATGATATAGATATGCCTTTATTATTATAGATATAGATTTATTCTAACTAGGCTAGGGAGTTGTAGCTGAAAATAGGAAAGCGTTAGGTTTTGGGGTTGGAAAGGGGCGAGAATTTTACAAGTTTATCCTTAGATATTTTATTATTTGTCGCATGCACGTCCAACTTGCAATTTAATGCATGGGAATTTTCGAGGGTTTATAAAAGCTACTCTGTTTTTATTCTTACGCAACAATTTATCATTTAAATGTATTTTCAGAATTCTTTTATTTTTAAGAAATATTTAATTTACATATTCAATCCGTTTAAAGATCTTTTACATTTTTCATTAAAAATATTTGACTTTTAATAAAATTATTTTTATATTATTAATTGTTGTGATGTGATTGTAAATAACAATTAAATTTTTTTAAGAATTTAATAGATGTATTGTTAATGTAAAGTTAATTTACATTGACATTCAATAAATAATTATTGATTGTGCATGCAATTATATTATTGTATAGTTGCAACTAATTACTGCTATTAACTATCAGTGTAAAAATATTTTATATCGATGATTTATAATTTTTTTGAAAAGTTCTTTTTCTTTATTTTTAATTAGCATGAATTATTATTTTCAAAAAACATATGAACTATTATTATTTTATTTGTATTCGAAATCAAAAGGTATAATATTTTGTGTTTTGAGAAAACAATAAAGCATAATATGTAACAGAGAGAGAAATAAACATGCATGTTTAATTAATTGTAAGAAGAGAAAGAACAAAATATGAAGATCGAATTATACTAACCAGGATCAACTTTAACAGCACTCACAAGTTGGAGAGAAACCCTTTTGCCCACAAACTCATGAAGATCATCAAGAAAGGAAGCACTCAAATCGTTAAAGTCAAGAACATTTTTCTTCATCAAAACTACTTTCCCTCTAATCATGTGATCACTTTTGTTCTTGTTTTCGTGGCTGGTGAGGCCCTTCACAATGTTTTGAAACATCTCTTATTATGTTCCTTTCTTGAGAAACAGAGCACTTGGCACTTACTTTGTTAACAAATAATGGAAAGATACTTATCAAAGTTCAAAATGCTTGCTATGCGAAATGTAAAACGAAGTGGTGTATTTATAGACCAAATAAATAATATGTTGACCTATGATTTACCAATTAAATCAACCAATTAAACCAAAGGAAGAGGAAAATGTACCATTCTTTTGCGACAAGAATTATCTTCTATATACTCTCAATAATAAAATATAAGTAAAAAATATCAAATTAATTAATTGATACGTTTAGACCAAATACACATCAATGATATATGAATACATTAAAAATATTTATTTTCTTAAATATTCCTGTGAAATGTTTACATTAGAAAGATTTGTTTTATTGGTGGATTAATATGATATTTAATTATTAATACAACAGTAAATACCTATTATTTTCTTAAATCATTTTATTTTTTCTCTATATATCTTTTCCTATATCATATATCAAAATGTTATATATATACATACATATATATATATATATATATATATATATATATATAATATTATCATTTTTATTTTTATCTCTCAAAATGTAAAAAATGTGTATAAATTTATATTGATAATTTTTCTAATATAATACGAATTTATTTTTAACCATGTTTTCTCTCTTCTCAAAAGCACATAACCAACCTCAATATATTTTATACAGTTTTTTTAATAGGTGTTAGTCATTTTTTTCCTTCTAAATAACATAGTTCAAATTACACATGGTGTTATTAAGAAGATAGAATAAGAATAGAGAGCCAAAAAGGTGATCTTTCAGTAGGCTCCTTTTGGTAAAATTAAACAATAAATTGAATGATAGTTGAAAAAATGTTGATAGTTGAAAAGATATATGATAACCGATGATTTATAATTGGAAAGTTAATTAATTGAGATTAAAGTGTTTGTTAAATTTATATAGTTTTTAATAATATAAAATAACATATTTATTTAATTTAAAATAACAGAAAATGTGAAATTGTTATCCAATCTCTCCTAGATATTGTTTTACTCCATTTTATTTTTTAAAAAAAATTAGTTTTCCTACTTTATTTTACTTTTGTGGTAGAAATTAAAAAAAAATATAGTTTTGAAATAAAAGCCAAAACCATGCAACTCATTTACTTTTTTTTATATATATCATTTATTTTTTATATATTACAATACAAACATAAAGTTGAATAGTTCTCTAAAAGTTTAGCAAATTCCATATGTATAGATGGTAATAGTAAAAATAATGTAATTCTACTATTTATAATTTGGCATAAAAAACACATTTAAATTTATCATAGTAATAAATTATAAGATGAATAAATAATAATAAGTACATCAATTTATACCTTAATCAATTTCCTAAGTTGAATAACATGAAAAATTATTATTTTTTAAGTTATTTTGAAAATAAAGTAAAGAAACTGAGTATGCTTTGTTTACCAGAAGATATACATGAAATTGTGAATGTGAGAATATGGTGAATGAATGTAATAGTTATTTTGTATTACATAAAAATACAAAAAAAAAATTATAAATGAAAGAAAATATAAAAAATTATAAGGTCAGATGCTACTTAAAATAGTGTATTAGAATAAACTATAAATTGTTGAAATAAACTTATTTATCAAATATATTTATTTTAATTAACAAGTTTATAAACAATTTAATAAGCTAAAAACTAACTTATTAACATATTTATTTTAATTAACAAGTTTATTAATGTAATGAGAAGTCTTAATAATATAAATGTCTCTTTAACGACAAATATGTATATTAGTTTTAGTGCGAGAGTTAGAACCCCACATATATCCTTAATTAAATATCTCTACAACCATAAAATCCATTTTATGTGTCTTAATAGGTGAAATAGAGTGTATATACAATGTCGAAATTGTTCGTTTTTAATTAATGTATCACAAACACTTTTGTTTGCAAAATTTGACAGAAGCACACAATCTCATTTTAAGAAAATTGCAAACATTGTTTTAGTTCTGAATTTGGTGGAGAACGTATTAGATAAAATTTTAAAATACTTAATCATAATTATCCGTGACGTGATTGTGAATAATATTGAATTTGGTGGACAACTCATTAGATAAAATTTTGAAATACTTAATCATAATTATGTGTGATGTGATTGTGAATAATATCGATCATTGTCATGACAGTTCACTTGTCCAATCTTTAAGATTGGTTTATTGTGTAAAATTGTTTGAATTATTTAAAATTAACTGTTGAAATTAATTAAAACAAGAAACTACATGATACTTAGAGATAGCCGGTCCCTAAAAAGAACTATTAATTGAGAAATTTTAGACTTTGACTAATTACAATTCGTGACCAAAATCATATATACCAATTTGGTCCACTATATGATAGTTTAACAAGTATTTTTCGTTAATGAAAATTGTAAACGATGTGTTGTTTTCCCCGATTATGATAGCGTTGTGACTTTTGAACCATGCTCATTCGTGTGTGCACCCTGTTATTACTTTATCACCACTAAATATAAACAACGTCATGAAGAAAATTGATAATGAATCTAATTAATATATTAAATTTATTTATAATATTTTTAAAATACTTTTTATATATACATTCGATCAATTTTAGTTTTTAATTTGTCATTCGAGATAGATTAATACGTATCATCAATAAATAGTGTATTCAAATAAATAATAATAAATGAATATAATATTTATTTTGTTTTAAATTATATGTTATTTTGATAATTTTACAAAAATAAAAAAATATATTTAATGTTTTATGTAAAAGAAAAATTATAAGTTATTTTACAAAAGCGTCTTTCATTAATAGTGTGTGTAAAAGAATAATTATTTTTGTTGATCATTTATAATTAATTATTTTTGTTTATTTGCATGATAAAATAAATTTTATTTTAATTGCAGTTAGTTAAAAAATTTGTTGAATTGTGACATAATCAATAAGAGAATATTAGAAGGAAAAAAGTAATTGATATGATATACACAATGATAAATAATTTGGAAAAGAGAAAAATAATAAATAAAATATTTAAAATTAAACTCGTGGAGTGTGTGTGTGTGTGTTTTTTTAATTCCTTAACATAAATTTTCAAAGCAGATGTTGGCAAAACCATATTTTTAAAGTTAAAAAATCAAGCAAGCCGTTGACTTTTTTATGCTCAAAACATAATTCCTCTGCCAGTAACTAAGTAGTAGCATTCTGTCGTTTACCTCCGCGAAATTGGACATTTTTCAATTATATTCTTTTTCAAACAAAAAATAATAATATACTTACTTGAAAATTTATATACAAAAATATTTTATTTTTTATCTTTAGAATATCATAATGTGAGAATTCCACCACTTGAACTTTTTTTTAAAAGATTGCAACTAAGAAAATTAATGTGGAGTTTTATTTTTTTAATATATGAATAAATGTTAAATTAATAAATTAATAAAATTAAATAAAATATATTAAATAAAAAACGACACGCACAAACCTTTTAGTGGACCAAATGGAGTATAATGATATAGTCATGTTAATTTGGATTTTGGATAGGACCAAATTAAAACAAGCTAATATAACTATTACCACTTCGTCACAAAATACATTTTCTTCCGATTGAAAACAAAACAGATTGAAGCTGCTGTAACTAGGAGTTATTTTCACAGCATTAATTATTCGAAATTTACATTTCACTTTATGGTTGCCATAATTTGATGAGTAAACAACTTCTACACTCAAAGTTTTGTTGAATAGGGTACTCTAGCAATCAATAGTTTAAATTCATACATAATGTCCAACTATTTTTTTAATGAATTTTCAATGCTATTTATTGATTGCCAACTACCTTAATTATTTGGACACGGAAGAACATTCGATCTCTTTGACGTGAATCATGTGTGATGAATTTGTACCTTATAAACATCTAAATTATAAGATATAAAAAACGAGACAAATGTTTATTATAAATAAATGATAAATATGTATTACCTTTATAATTTATTAATTTAGACTTTAAACATGGTACATATAAAATATCAATAACCCGTCACTTGTGTAACATGACGAATTTCTTGCTAGTTCTCATAAAAAAATAGAAAGGCATACCTCTCATTTCTTAAGTCTCACATTAATAAAATATAGAGATATAAAGTTATATAACTTTTTTTAAAAAAAAGAGACATTCATCGTCTTATAAATTTTTGCTTTTTCTGTTGTTAGATTTATATCGAGTAATTTTTTGTTTTTACTTTTCTGTAATAATTTATTTTAGCTTAAAAAATGTGACATAATACTATTAAATAAGTTTATTACAATATCCACGAAACGAAGAAGGTTAAGAATTACCAAAGAGAAGAAAAAATAAGTGAGGTGCTGGTATTAAAAAAAATGTTCATTTTATTTAAAACCTAAAAATTAAAAGACAAAAAGAAGTATACTTAGTTCATTACTTGTGTTAAAACATTGTTCAAATGTGGAGACAAAAGCAAGAAAAGAAAAGCACAAATGAAAAACAGGTTTTCTATCTTTAAGAAATGGCAACATAAAGTTACAGAGTCTGACATTTACCATATTGACATAACATTATTAATTAACTTCAGTTTTCTTCATTAAAATTCTAAATATGTAAATTTGAAAAAAAAAATTGTACCTCCTTCTTTCCCAAATTTCTTCATTCTTAATATATTCTTCACTAACTTATTTCCCCCCCTAAATTTTCGTTGGAAGGGATGTGGGGTCATGTTGCCCAAACCCATATTAACATAGAAATACCATTCTACACTTATTCTATAAATAAGGTAATGAGAATGTGGAGTTATGGGTTTTCTATAATAATAATAATAAGAAGAAGAAATAAGGTTTGCTTAAATCACTTGTTATTGTCAATTTAGGTAAATATAGGGATTAAGGGTTTGCCACTTCATCATTCACTTTTGAATTTTTTTTCGTTTTTGTTGTATGATGAATATGATTATTGCATATACTTTATATGGGATGATAAATTGGTTGAAGTATTTGCAAATGCTGAAGAACTTGAAATACGTGGAATAGGTCAAAGAAGAGAGGTTGGAGCCCAACATGAAAGATATTGAATTTGAAAGGGTGAAGTTAACACAAAGTTACGAGGCTTGAAATGAAGATGTTTAATTGGTTTACTTGTCAATCAAATTTGCATATGATTTTGGGTTCACAAGCCAGAAGAGAATTGTTTGGATTGGAGTAATAGCATAGTTTAATGTTGAATTATTTTGTAATGCGATAGAATATGTGATTTTGTTAATTTAGTAGTTTGGGTTGGAGTTATAGAATGGTCCTTGTTTTATTGATCAGTGATTGTTTATTATGTGATTATAATATAGAACTATGTTGCACTTTCAAATAATACGAGGATGAATATAAAAGGTCCCTGGAATATATTATTTAATGTCATAAAGGTCTTGAAATAACTCACTTAAATTCAAACCAATATTCATTTGCAATTTAAACAAAAGAATTGCACTAAATATGTGCAATATAAGACAACTAGTGGTCATGTGGAATTTCGACAACAGGATTGCACCCAACACATGTATTATAAAACAAAACAACAGGCAAACACAATAGATTATATTCATCAAGGAATTATTGTTGGAGTTGGAATGTGTCCTCTAATAGGAGGTGGCCTAACACCAATTGGAATAGGGTAATTGGATCTGAGGAAGAAATTTGGGCTAGAAATTATATTAGGGAAGAAGAAATTAAGTTGGAGAAAAAGAAATTTGGGGAAGAAGAAGATTGGACTTTTATAGTCCTTACCAAAAAGAAATTTCATTTTATCTTGACAGAGGTCAAGAAAATTGATTCAAAAAAATAAAATACAGTCGCAATAAATATATCCTCATATACTTATGCTATGAGATTTTAATTTGTACATCAAACATTACTCAGCCATCTACAACAACAACAACCAAGTCTTTATTATACTAAGTAGGATCGACTATATGGATTAGATGACGTCATAACATTCTAAAATAATTTAAAGTACATTTGATCAACGTTTCGTCTCAATGAACACCTTCAAAAGCTTGTTCCTAAATCCCAACACAAAAACTGGCTCCAAACAAGAGCATAAGATGTAATTAGTTTTTCAGTTAAAAAAAGATGTGTCTCCCTGTGCATAATTGTTACATAGCCATAATTTTCTCATCACCCTTCACAGATTTTGAAAAAGTATAACAGCTAAAATAAATACATGTTGGCTTTAGTTGAGTGATGTCTACTGGCGTGAATATTAGCCAGTAATATCCAGTGATCACCTTCACCAATCATGAGCTCCATGACCAAGCCCATATGCATCCATATAACCCGCTTCATGAATGTGATCTTCACCGAGGTGATCATGTCCGTGACTGTGACCATGATGGTGAAAATGATCATCATGACCATCACTTTTTGCTTCATCAAACATCTTCTGTATGTGGTCTGGGATGGATGACTCTTGCTCAACTTTTCTGACAGTCTTTGGTAGCGACAAGACAAATTGAGAAATTTTTTCAGCTATCTCAACTGCTGCATCCTCCTAAGATCACAACAAATTGAATTAGTTTCAATAACAAACAGAATATAATATCAATATCACTAAGTAAAAATGGTGATTTATGTGATATAGAAACATAAATAATCGATTTGGGTGGACAGGAATAGGAAACGGGGGGAAAAATTAGGGAGGGAGAGTATGATTTCTCAGCTTTCATTGATTGAAATCTTTAGGAACCGCAGTATATAAACACAGTATTGAAAGTGAAAATGAAGGGCTAGTGCTACAACTACAAGTTTATTAGTCGGTTATAAAAAGACTTCCCGAGTTCTTTGTTGTAACATACAGGACACAAACTTGTATTGTAAGTTTATGTACGACATTTACAAATCCAATGAAAACATCTTAAAGTATAAGAGACGAGCAATATTAATACAGAAATATTCCAGAACATTAAATCGGAAAACATTGCCAATACATATCGCGAAGATGTTTGCATGTGTCAAACTCAAAGTTGTAGCAATAGTAAAGGGTTCCTCCTTCGCTAGACTAGTTTTAAGATTCAAATCACGTATCAAATAACAAAAGAAAAGGGGTTGGTTATACAAAGTTGACAAAAAAAGTGGTTGACTACACTAAGTTTAGGAAATGATTGATTAAAATGAATTGTGATTCATCATGGTGAATCATGATTCAAGATGAGATTCATGTCCAAATAGATACACATTACACTAGAGATTCATATCGATTGGGTTCAATTTAGTATTGAATTGAGATACAACTCACATGTATCGTACTCATAGGATACTGATAATCATGATGGCAGACTGTGGTTTGATGTCCACATAACACCAGACTTAGTGGCAATAGGGTTTTATTATTGTTATTGTTAATTTGTTACCAAAGATGGCAAGCTGGAGTCTTCAGGAAAGTTTAGACAAATGTAACATACTCACAAACATCATAAAATCTAGTTCTGAAACTATTGTACATTTGATCTGATATGATTAAGGTTTAACTTTTAAGAACAATAGCCAGTAGACAGCTCATTCACAAGTAAGAACACACTCCCTTCTTCCTAAATTCTGTGTAATTCACCTAGTTTGCATTTTATTCCAGCATTCATTTCAATCCAATTAAACAATTCTACACAACAACAAAATAAAATAAAATCATTCACAAGTATGGCAGATAAAACAAGCAATAAATAATCTTTTGCACACCTGAGCCCACCGGCCACCAGAATGCCTAACAAAATTTGCCCGTGGAAGTGCAGCCGCAACCCGATTCCCTTCCCGGCTCCATTCTTCGGACCAATCACTAGACCAAAGCAGTTGCATTGGCATATCTTTCAATCCATCAGAACCACTCCATTCTTCCAAATCAAAGCTAGAATTCAAATTCTTCCCAATAGCCACAACCGCTTTCCTTCCATCCCCAGCCTTCAAAAGCACCCTATGTGCATCAGCATCCAAACCACCGATCCTCTTAGAACAACAAAAATTCACCACCTTTGCAAAAACCAAAGGAAACCCTAAAACAACCTCTCTAATAAAAGGAATCTCCAAAACCCAAATAGGAAAAGCACCCGAATTTGAAGCGACCGTATCAACAAGTGTCAAACTTTTTACCAATTCCGAATTCTCAGAAACCCAATTAGCACTTAACCCTAAAGCTGAATCGTGCAAAACCAAATGAACAGGAGCTAACCCTAATGTATCAACAACCTGACCCAAAACTTTCCCCATCACTTCTGGACCCAAATCAATAACCTTTTTCACTTTCCTCTTTAACATTCTAGCTTGAATTTCTTCATAAGGAATTTGACCAGTTTCAACGATTTGATCAAAAGCCCAAAAAAAACCCTTTTCTTGAATTTCACTATAAACATAACTTAACCTACCAAAAACCCCATTAAACCCTTCAATTGTAACTTCAATTGTTTTATCGGAGAATCCATTACCGGGAAGATCGATCGCGACGACGCGAACGCCTTTTGTGGCGAGAGATTGAATTAGGTTTCGGTAAGAGTATGAAGTGAGACATTGGCCGTGAAGAATGAGAACGGTTTCGGAAGGTTTTGGAGTGGTGGGACCCAGTTGGAAGGTGAAGAGTTGGATTGGTTGTTGGTTTGGGTGGGTTTGGATTTTGATGGTGCGGCCTTTGGAGTAGTGTTGACGGAGATTGGTGGGTAAGTTGAGGAACCATGTTTTGGGGTCTTGTGGTGTAAGGGATGATGAACTGAAGAGGAATAAGAGGGTTATGAGAGAGATTGAAAGTTTGAAGTAGAACCAGAAAGAGAATGAGTTTGGTGGTTGTGTTGTGGTTGAGGTTGATTTGGGTTTGAGGGACTTGGTTGAGTTATTTGGTCGTTGTTTTTGTTGAAGATTTGGTTCTTCTTGTTCTTGTTCTGTTATGATCGCCATTAGTGTGTGAGTGATGGATCTTTTGAGTTTGGCGAGGTTTTGAAATAAGTTACAGTTTTACGATTAATTAAACTTAATAAAGTTGAGAAATGTGGGTTAGGGGGACATCATAATGGCATGGAGTGGTAATGGACCAATGGTGGTGTGAATCATTGTGCTGGGGACACTGTCGAGCTGTGTATGACTGTACTCTTTCTTTTTCTGTTTGTTCTATGTAGATTCATCGCTTTCCAGTTATATTTGTAGGACAATCCCGATTTAATTGATTTCCACCATTGATTTTAGATCAAACGGTCTATATCATACAATCAGTGAAATGATACGGTCCAAATTGTCAATCGAAATAAAAAATTGGGAGTTATAACTGCGTCAAACAATTACAATGCATAATCTAATTTTGTTTGGAATAAAACGGTTTAAGAACACCCGGAGTTGAACTTCTCATTTAGATGTTTAAAAAGGGTTCTAAATGATTATCGTTAATAATAGATGTGATTCCATTTCAACAACACTTATTTATTTTAATATAATTTATTAAATACAATATAAAATAAATTGAAAAGAGATAATGTGTTTTGATGGCCATTTTCATTGTATACAACGGAGTGTCTATTTAGTACGATGTTTAGTAGAAAAATATTTTATTGTAGATGTTTTATACTTATATTTTTTTACTTCACAATGGAGTGTCTATCTAGGATGATGCTTATAAAGGAAAGATGTCACTCCCCAAAAATTATACCTCGAGACCGACGTATAAGCTATACTCATATAGCTTGGCAAATCTACCAACTAATTTATATTAATCGGTTAATTAGTTCTCAATAATCATTTTAAAATAATATATAATTTTTCTCGAAATTTCGACATAGTATCATCTATAACTTCAACGTTACTAAATTTATAAAAAAATTGTTTAACTTTCAATTCAGTCATGATCCAAATAACATAATCTAATTGTTTAATACATTTCAAAAAAAATAATAATAATACTTTCTAAACTTCAAAATAGCTGCAAATTATATCAGACTCAACAGACTTTACAAAAAAATGGTTATTGATCAAAGAGGCTACCAAAAAGAAATATGATCGAGACTTTAATCTATTAAGAGATTGCTACTCAACTGCATGTGAATCTGAAAAAATAAACAACATGAAAGGATAAATCACAAAGACTTAGTGATGAGGCAACAACCACCATCAACTAGAAGAGAAACACACAAAAAACACGAATAATTATTTTACAATCTTGTAGTGATTATGTTATACACATAATAAAATAATTAAATTTATAATTTAGTTTATCAGATAGAAATACTAAAAATTATATTTATAGCGAAGCGATATCAAAATGACTAACATTAAATTTATCATAAAAATCAAACAAGTAAAAATACAAATTTTTGATAACCAAGATGCGACTTTATCTCATTGATAGTCCTTTCCTTCTGAGGGTGGCATTTCTCTTAGGGGTGGCTCCATCTAATGGATAACCCTCTCATCTCAATCCCACAATGCATCATCGCATATCAATTAGGGAGCATCTCGTTGATAGCCCTCTTCTTCTACGGATGACATTTCTTATAGGGGCGACTTCATCTAACGAATAACTCTCCCTAATCAAAACGAGGTAATCAGGTGCATCTACGTCGTTAACAATTTCACGATTATTACAACGATTTTCACAACACATATTTAAAACTCATAAATAAATCTAACTACAAACATATTGTTACGCCTGCGTAAATAATAATAATAATAATAATAATAATAATAATAATAATAATAATAATAATAATAATAATAATAATAATAATAATAATATTAATATTAATAATAATTAAATAAAACAAAACCCTTGCCACCTCATCCCATTTTTCCCAATTCCTCTCTCTCTCTTCCTCTCGGCAGACATCAACCCCCTCCCCCTCCTTCATTTTTTGTTTTCCTTCCTTCTTTTCTTCCCTTCTCCTTCTTCTCACTCTATTACTCAAACCCTCAATCCTTAAAGGAGGTTTAACATCCCCACAAGCTTAATTTCTCAAACTCCTACAAATTCTTTTGGTTGAGATTTTTGGGTTAGGGTTTGTGTTCTAAGGAAGGAAAAAGGGTACCCATCTCTTGAAAGTGGTTTATTGAGACTCATTGAGGTAAATGCACAACTCTAATCCTAGTATGAATTCATAGAAAAATGTAGTTTTGAGTAAAAATCTTATTTCGTGTTTAGAGTATATTTAAATGATG
>NC_021162.2:74926723-74929029 GCF_000331145.2 Cicer arietinum
CGGTCACGACATTAAATTTTTGGGTCGTGACAAAGTTGGTATCAGAGCTCGGTCATAGGTCCTAATAGCTGCAAACATAGGGTGATAATAGATTCTTGTTAGTAAATTGTGTACCCGGGCACAACTTACTTGCAAGGGCTATTAGCACTCTATGAGAGTCTCATCTGTTGTCAGAATCTGTGTTTAAATTCATCATCACCATCTCTCCACAATTTCTTGTCGTCTTATTCAATCTTTGATCAATGTTCTTTTAATAGGTGAGAATGCCACCCAAGACTAGGAATCCTACTATAAGGGAAATTGTTGATGAATCAATTTCTCAAGCTCAAGGCGTTCGTCAACGAGGTCGTGTTTCAGTTCGTGCTCGAAACAGGCGTAGAGCTAGTGTTGGCGGACGTGGTTTGAATGCTGATGTTGAGGTACCTAGGAGGAGGCGCGGAAATCCAGCCATGGAAGAGTTTGCTGCTGGTCTGCAGGGATTACAACAGGTTGTGCAACAACTTGTTGGGGTTGTTGTCGGACAACAACAGGAGGGTGATCAAAGGCATGAAAATTTCAATGGTCAACAAGAGGTTGGACAAGTTGAGCGCCAGACAACTGCTGCAACAAGGGGTATTGAGGTTACTTTACCAGACTTCATGAAGCTTAAACCCCCTACTTTTTCTGGGTCTAGTGCAACTGAGGATCCACAACAATTCATTGACAGTCTAGAGCGGCTTTGGAGAGCATTGGGTTGTTCTGAGGTAAGAGCAGTAGAACTGACATCATTTCAACTAATAGGCGTGGCACGTGATTGGTTTGATATAGTGTCACATGGTAGACAAGTGGGGTCACCTCCGTTAGCATGGAGAGAGTTTTCTCAGTTGTTCATGGCTCGTTTTCTTCCGGAGAGTGTTAGAGATGGATTAGCTCATGAGTTTGAGCGATTGGAGCAAACAGAGAGTATGACAGTTTCAGAGTATAGTGCTCGTTTTACACAGCTCTCTAGGCATGCTCCGTATCCTATCACTGAGGAGATGCGTGTTAAGAGGTTCATTAGAGGATTGGAGGATTATTTATTTAGATCTGTGGTTGGGTCGAATTGTTCTACTTTTGCTGAGGTTTTGAGTTTAGCCCTTTTGATTGAGCAACGACAGAAGGAAAAGGGAGGCAATAAACAAGATTCACATAAGAAGCAAAGGATTGAAGGATCTTACAGTAACTATTCAAACCGCGGTGGTGGATCTATGTTCGGTTATCAGGGGCAACAAGGACTCGTGTCTCAAAGGGGTGGTCATAGTGGGCAGTCTTCTGGGACAGTGCAGATTCGTAGATCAGATTCTGGAGCAGCATCACAACTCACCTTCCCCCAGAGACATTCTGGTGTTTCAGCTACACAGTGTTCTACTTGTGGTAGGTTTCACTTTGGGAATTGTTCTAGAGATGGTAATCCTAAGATGTGCTACCAATGTGGCCAAATAGGTCACATCAGGAGGGATTGTCCCGTAGACACGACACATCCATCCTCTAGTTATGCGTCAGCACCAACAGCTTTGGCATCTTCTCAGACTCATTCTGCATCTGTGCGTCAGAGTGGAAATTCTTATGTCAGAGGTTCAGGAACATTTCAGCAGCAAGGTAGAGGATTTGGTGGTAGAGGTCAGATACCAGCAGGTTTGCTTTGACTTGTTAAGATGCACAGACATCCAATGCAGTAGTTACAGGTATACTTTCTATTTGTTCTAGAGATGCTCATGTTCTGTTTGATCCTGGAGCTACACATTCTTTTGTATCCTCGTGGTTTGCTACTCAACTTGGTAAATGTTCATCTCCTTTAGAAGAGCCAAATTCATAGCCAAGAATCTAGCTAAGGCTTGATACTCCCTCCTCATTTTCCAAATTCTATTCGAGGAGAATCTCGACTCACCACTCTCCACCACCATGTCCTCCGTTGCACAATCTCTAAAGGAATATGACCCATGTTAGATGTTCCACACCTAGGGACTCAGTAAGCCATCATATGTTCTCACCTGCAGTTAGAACAGTGGTAGACTTTAGGAGTAATTCATTTGAAGGTAGAAATGATTTCCCAAATGTTGAGAAAAATCAAGTATTGAATATAAATTTCAATTCACCTCTGTCGAGATCCTCTAGTGGAGCTGTCAACAATGTTCTGGCTTCTCCATATCATCAATTTATGTCACCAACTATTTTAACCAAAAGTCAAATAAATTCGAGGACGAATTTTTATAAGGGGAGGAGATTGTTACGCCTGCGTAAATATATATATTATAATAATAATAATAATAATAATAATAATAATAATA
>NC_021162.2:74930522-74941856 GCF_000331145.2 Cicer arietinum
GGGCTATCAACGAGACGTAAGCTCCCTAATTGATACGTGATGATGCGTTGCGGGATTGAGAGGAGAGGGTCATCTGTTAGATGGAGCCGCCCCTAAGGGAAAGGCCACCCTTAGGAGGAAAGGGCTATCAATGAGATAAAGCCGCCTCTTGGTTCTAAAAATTTGTATTATTACTTGTTTGATTTTTATGATAATTTTAAGGTTGTTCATTTTGATTTCGTTTCGTTATTCACTGGATTTTTAATATTTTTGTCAAGCGATTAAACAGTTATTCGTGCCTTTTGTGTTTCCCTTCTAATTGATGGTGGTTGTTGTCTCCTCACTAAGTCTTTGTGACTTACCCCTTTATGTTGCTTATTTTTCAGATTTGCAGGCAGTTGAGTAGAAATCTGTTATTTGATTCAAGTCTCCACATATTTCTTTTGGTAGGCCTCTTTGATTGAGGACCATTTTTGTAACGTCTGTTGAGTCTATGTAATTTGCAGCTATTTTGGAGTCTAGCAATTTTTTGAAATTGTATTAAACGATTAGATTATGTTCTTTGAATTGTGACTGAATTGAGAATTTAACAGGGATTTTATAAATTTGGGAATGTTGAAGTTACAGAGGATACTCTGTCGAGATTTCGAGGAAAAGTATATATATATATATATATTTTTTTTTTTGAAATGGTTATGGAACGATTTAGTGTTTAATTGTTAAGTTAGTTGGTAGGCTTGCCAGGCTAGGAGTATAGCTTGCGCGCCGGTCACGACATTTAAATTTCGGGTCGTGACACATATCACATAACAAAGATCATGAAAATAATTAAGAATGAAATCGAGAAAAAAAATCAAAGGTTGTGTTTTCCAAATTTTTCAATAAATACTTTAATATAAAAAACAAGTAAAATAATAATTATAGCATTATAAAATTACATGACGATGACCGTCTTCAACTCACAACTATGGAGAATCACCTAAGTTTATTTTCCAACAACTCTTAGAGTAACAGGCAGGACCTCAGCTGCTGACAAATCTGAGTAAAAAAATAAATCTAAAGACTTTAGAAAAATTATTATAAAACTTAGCTAACTCTAGGAAACCATAAAAATCATTTAAATCTATAAGCATAAAATAAGATTTTTAACCAAAACTACATTTTTCTAAATATTTATACTAATATTAGAGTTGTGTATTTACCTCAAATAGTCTCAATAAAACAACTCTCAATAAATGAGTACCCTTCTCATTCCTTAAAGCATAAACCATAACTCAAAATCCTAACCAAAAGAATTTGTAGGAGTATGAGAAATTATACTCTTCGGGATGTTAAATTCCTTCCAAAGATTGATGATTTAAGTATTGTGGAGTGAGAAGAAACAATGAGAAAGAAAGAAGAAGAAAAAAAAACAAAAAAATAGGGGAGAGATTAGCCGACAGGGAGAGAAAAAAGAGGAGAAGAAGAAGGGAAAATATGACGTGAAAAATAAAAAGAGATGGATAGGAGTGAGATAGAGAAATACTATTATTATAAAACACTTCATTATAAATGTTTTAATATATTATTATTATTATTATTATTATTATTATTATCTATTTATTATTAATATATTATTATTAATATATTTTTATCATTATTTTTAAAATTGAGCGTTATAAAACACTTCATTATAAATGTTTTAAACTCTATTAAAATCTACAAACTTTTGGACATGAGAAATAAAAGAGGGACAAAACCATTTTCTTTTAACCTTTATATTTCCTAAACATGAGGATCCATCTAATATGATCTCCATCTTTGTGAATGTAATTAGTTTTGGTCTCCAGAGTATAAACACCGTGAGAGGGACCACAACTCTCTAGTAATAGATAGCAAGTTAGTTGCGAGTCAGAATTCACATATATATCTTAAAAGTATCTCCTTCAAATCAAATGAATGCCATGAAAGATATCGCACAATTCAACCTCAAGGATATTGCAAGCACCAATTTTGTTGACAAATCCAAACAATAATAATTCACCATTATCACTCCTCAAAACATATTATGCAAACACATAATAACTAGTGTAATTGTACATAAAAATGGAGAAGTCCTCCTAATATAATAATATTTTAACATCAAATTTTCAAGATCTTCTGACCATACAATCAACTAATATCGTTATCATAAATTATTAGTATAACTATTTGAGATCTCACCGCTAGTGCATACATTATTTTCGAAAATGATTTGATTTCTAATCCACCAAACCTTGTCTAAGAATTTTTACACGACACAAACATAAATTTATTTTACATCATTAGTCAAGATTAGACCCTCAGTAATTTATAACAGAATTGTTTACGTTGAGCGGCACATAAGTGACGTCCGTCTCCTTCTTAAAAAAAAGTTAATTCACCTATAATTCAATAATAGATATTTTGCAAAATTGAGTGATAGAAGATTTATGCAATAGAATACATATTTTGGAAGCGTAGTATTTGTTGCATTCATTATTATTAACTCAACAATTGATGAGTATGAGGTCGCTTTCATCATCGCCTGCAATTGCAACTTCATTGCAGCAGCGAACAGTCCTCCTTAGTTCCACTATCTCACCATTTTTCTACAAATTCAAATCTTACAATCCCAAACTCCCTTTCTTCGCCATCCGCAATTGCACTTCCATAACAGCCAAACCCTCTTCTCAACTCCCAAAACATCGCACCGATTCCGAACCCGACCTCAAACTCACCGCACTCCGACGCCTCTTCTCCAAACCCGATGTTTCCATTGATGCTTACATCATCCCTTCTCAAGACGCTCACCAGGTAATTTATCATTTCCTCCTCAACACACAATTACTACTATACACGCTTGTGTAATTGCTAAACCTAATCACAAACTCATATATATACATCTTTTATTAGAGCGAGTTCATTGCTGAATGTTACGGTAGAAGAGCCTACATATCAGCTTTTACTGGCAGTTCTGGAACCGCCGTTGTTACAACAGACAAAGCTGCTCTTTGGACTGATGGCCGCTATTTTCTCCAGGTTTTCAACTATCGTCTTTGTTAGAGTAAATACTAAATAGTTTTTTTCTTCATTCATTGTCTTAAGCTCCGTCAATTCAAAAAGTTTTAAACTGTCAACAAATCACAATCAATTATTCATATTAAAATTGAGTAAACAATCATTTTAGTCTTTGAATATGTGAGAAGTTGTCAAAATAATCCTTGAATGTATCAAAATTGCAAAAACTTACCTGAATATGTCTTTTGTTAGTCAACTTGGTCCTCAAATATGTGTTTAGTTAGTTAGTTTAATTTTTAAATGTGTTTTTTGTTAGTCAACTTTGTCCATAAGATTGCTAAGAAAAGATATATTGAGGATGTATTTGCAATTTGCATGTATTTAGGGACTATTCTGCGACCAAAATGCTTGTTTACTTTATTAACATTACAAAAGTTTCTTCGAATGTGTCTTTCATTAGTCAATTTGGTCCTTAAGTATGTTTTTGTTAGCTTATTTCTCAAGTGTGTCTTTTGTTAGTCAATATGGTCTATGAAATGACTAATAGAAGACACACTCAGGGATATTTTTAGTAATTTTGATTTATTTAGGGACTTTAACGACACCACTTTACTCTTTTAGAGTTTTACAGACTAAAATGACGGTTTACTCTCATTGTTAATTCCACACTTCGTTATTCATTTGCATCCATGAATCATGATTTGTTTTTGTTCTCTATCATTCGTTATAGGCAGAGAAGCAACTGAACTCCAATTGGATTCTCATGCGAGCTGGAAATCCAGGAGTCCCTACTACTAGTGAGTGGCTCAATGAGGTTTTGCCTCCAGGTGGCAGAGTTGGAATTGATCCTGTTAGTAAAAATTACTACTAATGCAACCTTAAATATCATTTTCTATTTTCATTTCAAATTTTATATTTTCCCCCTCATTCTAACTATAAGTAGGTTATTTTTTCTAATTGGTAATATCAATCCTAAGCATCCTGTTAAAGTCTTTTGTTTATACTTCTAGTAAATAAATCAATTTACTATGTATCACAGACATTTTGTGATTGAAAGTGTGTCCAATGTTTAACACGTGACACGACACCAAGAAATGTGGTTATATTCAATCACTTTTTTCAAATTATTACTTGGGTTTACGAGTCAATGTCGTGTTTGATGTCTGTTTTTATGTCAGTGCTTTATAGTCAATTGAAACTATTTCCCCCCCTTTTCCCTGTGTTATTGGATTGTTTTTTAGTTTTACTGTGTCTGATATGGCGTTCTTTATATATTGTTAAGGAGGCAGTTTCTTTTTACTTCGGATGCTGCTGAAGAACTTAAGCACGTCATCTCTAAGAAAAATCATGAGCTCGTTTATTTGTACAATTCAAATCTTGTGGATGAAATATGGAAAGAATCTAGGCCGCAGCCTCCAAATAAGCCGGTTAGAGTGCATGACCTTAAGTATGCTGGTTTAGATGTTGCTTCAAAATTGTCATCTCTGAGGTCGGAACTTGTTAAGGCTGGTTCATCTGCAATTATCGTCTCCGCGCTTGATGAAATCGCATGGTTGTTGAACTTGGTAATGCATCTCAACACCTTCTTTTAACTTGATGTACTGACCTCTATTTGGATACAATCACATATCAGTGTAAACCTTCATTCAGGATCTTATTCAAGTTGCTTGGGTCTAACATAAGTTGCTCATTGATTTCTTTTTTTTCCTCTGTTGATGTTTTAATCAGTGAGAGTAACTTTTGACTTTTTCTTTGAAGAGAGGCAGTGATATCCCACATTCACCTGTTGTGTATGCATACTTGATTGTGGAGATTGGTGGAGCTAAATTATTTATTGACGGTTCAAAAGTTACTGAAGAGGTGGATGACCATTTGAAGAAAGCAAACATAGAGATCATGCCATACAATTCAATTATATCTGAGATTGAAAAGTAATTATGGGAATCTTCTTCTTTTTTGAATTTTTCACGACCCTTCCATTTTTTTTACATCTTTTAGAGGAAATGTCCAACAATATTACTGTAGATAGGCCAGTGTGGCTTTTTTTTTATAATAGTAGCTTTCGTTCTGTTGTTCTTTTATTGTTATTCATTTTTGTTTGTAAATGCAGCACTGTTTTTCAAACTGAGCTTGATTTTCTTTCAGTTTGGCAGCACAATGTGCCTCCCTTTGGTTGGATACTTCCTCTGTTAATGCTGCTATTGTAAATGCCTATAAAGCTGCCTGCGACAGATATTACCAGAAATACGAGAGTAAACACAAAACTAGGAACAAAGGTTTTCATGGATCAATTGAGAACTTGGTTGTACCCATTGCTATCCATAAATTCTCCCCTATTTCTCTAGCAAAGGCCATAAAAAATGAAACGGAACTGGAAGGAATGCAAGGTTGTCATTTAAGGTGACCGTAACTTACCTTGATAATGATTACTCACAATGTTTTTCCATGTTTTGATGATCTCTTTTAAATTTGAGTTATTGTACGTACAGAAACCACAGAATATCTACACGAGCTATGCAATATGAGTTGGACTCTGTTTCAGTTATTAAAAAAATTGACCTGTAGTTTTGGATGGGTGGGGGTTCATTGTGGTCAACTAAGTTAACACTGACCTTTTATTTGTCAAAAAACATAATGTTTCCAGGATGAGTGGGGGTTCATTGTCTTCTTTTATTATGCAAATGTTAGTTGCTTAATATTTTCTTAACCTTTTTAATGAAATGTGTTTGTTTACATTTAAAAGAGATACTTACAGCTTTGGCTGGTAGCTGCATTTTTTTTTTACCCCCTGTTGACTACTCAATAAATATTTGATAAGAATGTTGAATTTATGTAGAAGAGTCCACATAGAAGCTTGCTTTCAGCATATATATAACTGTGCTATCTTATTGTTTGCAGGGATGCTGCTGCCGTTGCTCAGTTCTGGGATTGGCTAGAGACGGAAATTACTAACAAAAGGATATTAACCGAAGTAGAAGCTTCAGACAAACTTCTCGAGTTTCGCTCCAAACAAGATGGTTTCTTGGATACTAGCTTTGACACCATAAGTGGTATTGTAGTACATTGACAAATCTTTTCTATTTTTTTCATTGAAATATTGGTTAAAGAAACATGAAAGATACAATTGTATTTTTTCCAAAGATTGGCTTAATTGCCAAATATTCCAGGGAATGTTACTAAAAAGCATCACCTGCTAAAAATATGGACAGTGAATGAACACAATTTAGTGATTCTGTGTAAAAAATGTAGTAAGTCTATGAAATATGTCACTGTTATTCCATTATGACACATGTTTACCAGTAGTTATGTTTTAGTATTTAGTATCTTCTTACATGCTTCTTGTGTTGAGTTATATAGATAGAGATATTAGATAGAAAAACATAAGCTTTAATTCAACTCATCTTTGCCTTGAGCTATAACTATTCATTTCATCGTTTCAGGTTCTGGTCCAAATGGTGCTATCATACATTACAAACCAGAACCAGAGAGTTGTAGTATTGTGGATGCCAATAAATTATTCTTATTGGACAGTGGGGCTCAATATGTTGATGGCACAACTGACATAACACGAACAGTTCATTTTGGCAAGCCAACGGCAAGAGAGAAAGAATGTTTCACCCGAGTTTTGCAGGTATCTTGCTTTTATACTTTTTCTGGAGTTTTGTTCACCAACTTTTCCTTAGTTGATTTCTGCATTTTGTTCATGAGTGTTCCTCACAAGTAAACCATGCAAATGGATACCTTTTATTTGTTTTAATGTTAACACCTTAGTCCTTGCAATCTGATTTTCTTAAATTACTGTTTGTCTTGACACATTTTTCTAATTGCCAGGGTCATATAGCTCTTGATCAGGCAGTCTTCCCCGAAAATACCCCTGGTTTTGTGCTGGATGCATTTGCCCGTTCCTTTCTTTGGAAAGCTGGACTTGACTACAGGCATGGTATATTTCTGCTTTCAGTGAACCTGGTCCGTTATTCATTTACTTAAAACTCAAATGAATTTATTGATTGGTCGAGCATTTGTGCTTCACCGTTATCTATATAGGAACTGGGCATGGTGTAGGAGCTGCGCTGAATGTTCATGAAGGCCCTCAAAGTATCAGTTACCGTTATGGAAATTTGACCCCTCTAGTGAATGGCATGATTGTTAGCAATGAGCCTGGCTATTATGAAGACCATGCCTTTGGTATTCGAATTGAGGTAATATTCTCTTCAGCTACCTGACATGTTCTGAAATGTTAACTCTGGCTTCCAGTGTTGTTCAACTAGTTTTAAAACTTGATCACTATTTTCTAGATTTCCCTTCTGGTTAATAAGTTTAGTTTCAACTTATGTCATATATGCATGGGTTGCAGAACCTTCCATGAATCATGAGTGTCTTAAGAGACTTTCCGTAAATTACTCCCTCCCCTTTGCTTTTTAGTTGTCGTTTTAAGGTTATTTACACATACCAAAACAACCAATAAATTGTTACGTTTGATGAAATTATTTGTATTTTTCCTATAATACCCTAACTATTTATTTCTCTCTCTGCAATCAATTGTTAAGGATATTATTGACAAAACAAGAGTTAATGTTGCATTGAACTTTTAAAACGACGAATAAATATGAACAAAAATTCTTTTACAAAATGACAGTTAAAAAGAAACAGAAGGAGTACTTGATTCAATATTTTCATATATTTCGACATACTTACCATCACTTATTTGTGAACAGAAATGCCCGGATACCATCCTACTTGATCACCAATGTCTACATTATGTTGTTTTTCCTTTTTTTCTCTCTTCATAATATTAGGATAGTATTTTGTCAGTCCTATTCTGGTTTGCATAATGATGACACCATTTTAACTTGCAGAATCTACTGTATGTGAGAAATGCTGAGACACCAAATCGCTTTGGAGGAATCCAATACCTAGGATTCGAAAAACTTACTTACGTACCCATTCAGGTATGCTGATGGCTTTCAACCACCCTGGTCGGATATATATTTTGTTGTTTTTTTTTTCAAAAAATAAAAAATAAAACCCCTGTTGTAGTTCTCAACATCATGAAATTGAGGATGTCTCAATTGCTGAGCCATATATTCTTTCATAAACCCATATGTAACCTGGGCATATCCTGCAGATAAAAATGGTCGATGTATCTCTGCTATCGGCAACAGAGATTGATTGGCTTAACAACTATCACTCACTAGTCTGGGAAAAGGTATTTTGCTGTGTGTTGCATGACTTTTTTTCTTCTTCTTTTGATTCTCCTTTTCATATCCTTTACACAATCGCATTTGTCTCTAGAAGGCTATGTATCCATGGCTTTGCTATGAAGTAATATAAATTCTTCTGGATGCGCTTTTGCAATCACCTCCTCATTCTTTTTCCTTAAAATATAAAATTTGTTAACACTATACTCAACAATTAAAATTATCAAAACATCATGAAGTGTAATTGCTTTTATCTATTCCAACCATCCTCTCTCTTAGGCATATCCATGGAACCACCCCTTCCCTTAACCGAATAACAAAAGGATATCCCGGATCTCACAGCCTGACCAGTCCCCTGATATGAGATTGAGCAAAGTACTTCAATTGGGCTCGACAACTAACGACCCAAAAGGGAGAAAAAAAAACTTCCTTCTTGAAGGACTGAATGCAACCAAGAAATTTCACCTCTTATACCCTAAACCAAAAAAATATTCACTCTCTTTACCAGAAAGTTGAATCTCTCTCTCAACCCTTCATCTTCTTCAACACATATCATTCTTGAATTTTTTTTTCCCTTGAAATCCAACACATTTGTTTTGAAATTATGGCTCAGACACAAACTTGTATTTTGATATGCCAAATTCATGAAGGATTACTTTTCTAATAGACGAATTTTTATTTCACGCTAGATTTCATTTTTTGTTAGCAAATTGTTGTTATGCACCATGTAAGGATCAAAAGCTAGGTAATCCCTCTATAGCAGATTAGCATGACTATAACATTTTGTAGGATTGAATGAAAGGGCTGAGAACAATTTGAGAATTTTTTCCTTGTTTTCCCTTGGAGCTCTTGCTCGAAAAGGATTCAATCATCCCCAATTCCCCATACTCCCACACCCTCCAGTAGCTGCTTGTCCTTTTAAATGGACACTGTCATTCAAAATTTATATTTTGTAATCCTGTATGGTCGATTGTCTTATGACTACTATGATGCATCCACAGGTTTCACCATTGCTGGAAGGGTCTGCTCACCAATGGCTTTGGAACAACACTCGGCCTATCACCAGTGAGACAATTTAATGATTTTCATGTTAATGTGTTCAGGCATCTGTGCTCATTTTGGCATGCTGCCCATACCTATTTTGACTCTATACTCCAGATGTCCTACTTAATTCGCATGTTGTGAATAAAATACTTAGTTAATAGAGTCTACAGGAATTTGATCATAGGATTTGAGCTTGGCAGGACAAATGAGCTTTTAGCTATTTGGATCACTGAAGTATGCTTGCGTTATGATATTCTGTATAATTTTAATTGTTGTAGTGCTGTTATAGTTAACATTGTTTGTATAAAAAAAAATATTTTTTTCTTCTTTTTAAAGAGTCTATTGGCGAAACTCACAAATACTAAATGTGGGGTATCTTAAGTTTGAACTAGCGGGATATGAGCATATCGAATATCCATGTAGCTACCATCTAAAATGTGCTAACAAGATGTCAACGTTCTCTCTCTACTCTGAATTATATTACTAAATATAAGGAATACATGTCTTCAATTTTTCTTTTGCTTTTCATGGTATCAAACAGATTAGAAATATAATGGAGCAGAATTGGGGGGACTAAATTAATGTTCTTGGCATTCAAATCCAATTGCTCCTTTGTCCGTTTGTGGGGACAAATTAATGGAAAAAAGAACTAGATATGGCCCATAAAAGTCACAGAATTCCAACACAAGCAGCAGAGTCTCGGCCAAAGGAGACAGGCTCAGACAGTACCATCAATATTCAATATGACCTATCCTGGAGAAGGGGGAGTCTCATGAACGTGCTGACAACTCGATGCCACTCTTTACTGACACAAACTTAATCGTGATCTAACATGAACATAAGTTAAAATGCGTGTTAAGAAACTACTATCATATTTAAGGACTTCGAAATTTGGGTTGATCAAAAGACAAATACACACTTTTAATTACAGCTCATAATCAAATGTGGAATCATTGGATTTATCAGCAAGTGACAACATGAGCCAGAATGGCCCTTGGTTTGCTTCATTTAATGTTTGGATTTCGACGGAAAATGATAAGATAAAAAGATGAATTGAAAATAAAGAAAAAACAGAAGAAAAAAAAAAGTGTGAAACCATCTCCCATGTTATTTTGTTGAATGAAAAAAAAAAATCAGATGAACGAAAAAAATTATTCATATGAAATGATTTTACATCAAGAGTAAAAGTAAGTAGGAAAATAGATGGACAGATTTGTATTGCATGCCAATTTTTTCTCCTATTTTCTTATCACCGAGGAGTACACTTTTTATTTTAGGTCTTACTATATTTTTATTTTTAGTCTTCATATTTTGAATTTAAATTCGATATAGTTGAGAAAAAAGATAAATTCATTTTTTTTCTCCTTTACTTTAATTTTCTTATTTTCTTGAAATCTCATTTTAATGAAAAAAATATCAATTTAAATAATTAAGAGCAACTCCAATGCAATAGCTTATACCAACAAGTGTATCTTTAAATTAAAAGTGAGTTTGGTAAAATTATTTTGATAACATGGTTTTATTGAAATTTTAAAGTGTAGTTTTTGTCTAAATTGTGATGATTCAATGTGATTTTGTTAATTTCATTGTCAATTTAAACATGATAAAAATATTTAATAATATCGACATTTTGTTAATTGAATCTATGACTTAAGAATTCCACGATCAACTTTATATATATATATAAAATATATATATACCTATATGAGACTATTGGTGAGACTTTTAAAGAAAAATAATTTATATTATTTTAGGCTAAATTACATTTGTGGTCCCTTAACTTAATTTCAGGTAAAGTTTTAGTCATTTATTTTTTTTTTTTCTCCCGATTTAGTCATTTATTCTTAAAAATATCAAATAAAGTATGAAAATATGAGTTTATTTGAAGATTTGCGTTACGAATTTGATGAAATTTGTATTATATTGAAGAATATAATTAATTTTATGAGTTTTGATTGAATTTTTTTTTAATTTTTGTATAAAAAAGGATATCATTGTTGAAATTTTAAAACATAAAATATCAAATTGTCACTTAAAATTAAAATAAAGAACTAAGTCGGGAAAAAAAAAAGATAAAGGACTAAAACGTTACCTG
>NC_021162.2:74942151-74945483 GCF_000331145.2 Cicer arietinum
TGTGGTCCCTTAACTTAATTTCAGGTAACGTTTTAGTCATTTATCTTTTTTTTTTCCCGATTTAGTCCTTTATTCCTAAAAATATCAAATAAAGTATGAAAATATGAGTTTATTTGAAGATTTGCGTTACGAATTTGATGAAATTTGTATTATATTGAAGAATATAATTAATTTTATGAGTTTTGATTGAATTTTTTTTTAATTTTTGTATAAAAAAGGATATCATTGTTGAAATTTTAAAACATAAAATATCAAATTGTCACTTAAAATTAAAATAAAGAACTAAGTCGGGAAAAAAAAAGATAAAGGATTAAAACGTTACCTGAAATTAAGTTAAGGGACAACGAATGTAATTTAGCCTATTATTTTATTATGTAACTATGAGATGAATTTATTAGTTTTTTTTAGAAATGTTCAGTTGTAGAGTTTAAATGCTTATTAAATATTAATAATAAAAAATTATAGTTTTATAAATAAAATAATAATAAAATAAATGAGTGAGGTAGACACACGAATCTACTTAAATCCTCATTCCCAATCAAATTTTACTTCTTTCTTTATTAATATAAATCTATTTTGATTTTTTTTTTCTTCCTAAAAACCAGACATACATATTGTTCTTTTAAGTGGACATATTATACATATTGTCACTACATAATGTGGAAGGGACTTAAATATTAGAATGAAATAAAAAGTATGGATTTTTTTTTCAAGAAAGGAAAGCCTGGGAAGAATGAAGGGTCAAGTCAATAATAATGATTCAATATTTTTTGAAGGATGTCAACAATAATAATGAGTTCAACAAAGATGGACATAATAAGTGTTTATTAAAAAGGAAAAAAAGGAAATAGAAGTGTTCCAAATTACCAAACAAGTAAGTAAAAACTTAAGAAAGAATTAACAAATTGAACCACTAATTTATTTAATTTAATTTTATTCGCATCTAAAAAAATTTGAAAATACGAAAGGCCTTCGCTTTTTCCCTCTACCCTTTCTTTCTATACTTTCTTTCTTTCTTTGTTCTTTGCTCAACGCAACACAACGCAACGTCTCTCACAAATGCAAGACATTTTCGGATCAGTTCGCCGGTCACTAGTATTCCGTGCTTCACCGGAGAACGAAGATCACTCACTCGGAGTCGGAGGAACCCTAGTTGATAAGATCGGTTATTGTATTCGCAATTCTAGAGTTTTTTCTAAACCTTCTCCGCCGTCGCCGCCGATTCGTAAAGACACTGTGCCTCAAATCCGATGGAGGAAAGGCGAATTGATCGGTTGTGGTGCCTTTGGTCATGTTTACGTTGGAATGAATCTCGATTCTGGAGAACTTCTAGCAGTTAAACAGGTTAATTCATTTCTTCATTTTTTCGTAGTTGATTTTTGTTTTTGTTTTTTCAGTTCGTGTTCACTTCAATTTCAACTTGCCGTGGATTTAACTTTAAAGCTTAAACTGATTTCGTTTTGTTCTCTGATTTTTCAGGTTTTGATTGCAGCAAGTAGTGCTTCGAAGGAGAAGGCACAGGTTTGTTGTATGATTTAAGTTTTCTGTGTAACTACTTCTGTTCGCGTCAACTATAGCTGTATAGCAATTTGATGCTAGTTGATTTAATTGTTTGTCCTTTGGATATATAGTTCCAAATGATAAGCAACTTTTTGATGTTGTGTGGAGATTATGAGTTCAATAAATCTAATCATTCAATTGAAAATTCGAATTAAATAGATAGATCAATGTAAAATTTCATAAAACTTGGAAAATGATTGATGCTTCATCATTCAGCAACTTCATTTAAATTATTTTGATGTATAATAATATATTTAAAAAATATAAGTAAATATCAACTTTCAGTTTACAAACCTATTAATGTTCGTTTTTTCTGAAATTTGGCATACATGATCATCATGTTAATATCATATGATTAAGTGGTTGGATTTGTTAAATTCATATTCTATAAAAAAAAATATAAACATAGTAAGACTGAGAAGGCTTGTGGCATGATTCAGATTTTGGACTGTGATTATATTTGTGATATGAAATGAATTGGCGACGATATGCTGTTTTGGTTAATGTTTTGGATACTATTAACAGGCTCATGTAAAAGAACTTGAGGAAGAAGTTAAACTGCTTAAAGATCTTTCGCATCCCAACATTGTTGTAAGTATGATGCAAACAATATTGACAAACGAATTAGTTCCCCGAAACTATCTCTTGACAGAATAATTTTTTTCTTCTTTTGGTACTGTAGAGATATTTGGGTACTGTCAGAGAAGAAGATACCTTAAATATTCTTCTGGAGTTTGTTCCTGGTGGATCCATATCTTCACTGTTGGGGAAGTTTGGCGCTTTCCCCGAGGCTGTGAGTTCTAGCTACTGAATCAATGTACTTCGGTGATTCTTTATACCGGCCTAACTATTTCCATTAATTCATTCAACAGGTCATAAGAACTTACACGAAGCAGATATTGCTTGGACTCGAGTACTTGCACAAAAATGGAATCATGCACAGGGACATTAAGGTCTCTTTTTGTATCATCTCATTGATATGCATGTAAGCTTTGTTCTTTTTCGGCTACTGATGTCCTAGTATATATATTAATTTTCAGGGGGCCAATATTCTTGTAGATAATAAAGGATGCATAAAGCTTGCAGATTTTGGAGCTTCTAAACAGGTCGTTGAGCTGGTAATCAATCTAATCCTTATCTGTCCCTCTACTATTATGACAATATACATACCACTTCACCTTTGTGATGGATATTGTATTTGCATCTTTGTTTAAGAGTTGCACTATTTTATTCTAGGCTACCATTTCCGGTGCCAAGTCTATGAAGGGTACTCCATATTGGATGGCTCCTGAAGTTATTCTCCAGACTGGGCATAGCTTGTAAGGACATTAACCCTCTTCACATATTTTACAATATGCTGCTCTGTTTTTAATATGCATTGACATGAATAATACTGGAAGTTTCTTCTAGTCAGATGTCACTCGGTATGGTAGTTTAGACTGATTGTTTTATGATTCCAAGTCTTGACCATTCTATTATGTGAGTGTGGTATATGTGGAGTTGCATTATAACTGCCTTAATTATACAACAATGGCTTCTGTTAAAAGAATAGAGATTTAGTACCCAACATAGAGTGAAAATGAGTGTGAAGAGAGATATACAGAAAACAATGTGGAGAAAAGGTGGGAGAGATAAAAAATGTAAGAGAGAAAAAATGATATTTCATATGTAACTATGTGTTCATATAAAAACTGTGAATAATTATTTCTATCGACGGGCATTGTCCAAAAATAGAGGTCTCCGCTCAAGATGTAGAAAAAAGGTTAGCAGCA
>NC_021162.2:74945590-75000733 GCF_000331145.2 Cicer arietinum
AATTTTCAAAAAACTTTTTGAGAGTAAATATTGATGTTTTCATATGCTGATGCTTCTTTTTCAGCTCTGCTGACATTTGGAGCGTGGGTTGTACAGTGATTGAGATGGCTACTGGAAAGCCTCCTTGGAGTCAGCAATACCAACAAGAGGTACCTTATATTTTGACTTCTTACATTTTGTTTGAGGTGGTCTCTGAATATTTACTAAAAGAATGGGCTTTCAGGTTGCTGCTCTCTTCCATATAGGGACAACTAAGTCTCATCCACCAATCCCTGACCATCTCTCTGCTGGCGCAAAAGATTTTCTGCTAAAGTGCTTGCAGAAGTATGTTCCTTTTTAATTTTCTCCTGCTCTCCCCTTATAATGAATAGATTCAGGATAATTGGTCATGCTAATTAATCGAGTTTTTTTATGGGGGGTGGGGGAGCTGGGGTTGGGATATATCTAAAGTTTATTTCCGTAATGTTAACTAATTTGTCAAAAATGAGTTGAGTTTTATTATTTGTGTGTGTGTGTAATAGAATGAAAGTACAAGAGAGAGATGCTTTCTTTTCAAATGTTAATTGGTAGATCCCAAATGTCTCATTAAAATATGTAATCATTTTGTAGGGAACCAATTTTGAGGCTATCAGCACCAGAACTGCTTCAGGTGATTCTATGAGCATTTCTTTTTTTTACTCTGCGTGTGAAAGCTAGAACATTGTGGCCATTTGAGTACTGCTGTTGATTAAAAGTGGAGTCTACTTTATTATTATTAGTGTTTGGATTGAAATATTCAGCTCCCCCTGAGATTAACCTTCGGTTTGTAATCGTCTGCAGCATCCCTTTGTTACTGGTGAAAATGTGGATTCGATTCCTCAGTCATCTACTGCCATGGTATGTATAATTTAAGTAATATTTGAAATGCTTTTCTATGTATCTTTTATAAATTAAAAGTTGATTTTTATGACATAAGTTTCACTTCTGACAGGAAAGTTTTAGATCTTCTTCACCATCATGTGTTCCAGATGTTGAATCATTGTAAGTGTTGAAACATTCTATCTTCAATTTGTAAGATCTGGTAGTTTTTTCTGTTGCACATGTTAAGCAGCTGTTTTTTTCCCGTATATTATTTTTTTGATTTTAGTGAAACGGTAGTAATATGATTTTTGTTAACAAATGTTTGTGTTTTATGCAGACTTTGCTGCTCAACAGCAAATCCTCAGGACTCAGGAAATGAACATTTATGGGGAATGAGCAATGATGATGACATGTGTGTGATTGATGACAACGAAGAGTTCTCAGAGTGTGATGTCAAATACAAATCATTCATTCCAGATAATATTGAGGTTCTTGCATTCGAGTCCTTGTTTTATTTATTTATTTAATATGAAATTAATGACTTCTGAAAAAACTTTTTTTAAATATAGAGTTTCAACCCTATGTCCGATCCCTCTGATGATTGGGGAAGCAAATTTGATGCAAGTCCAGAACTGGAAAATAGAGGAGTTAGTTTGGACACTGATGAAAGTTACATGTCACCTGGTCAAATGGAGTCTAATAAGGAACAGAAAGATTTACCCTTTCCATGTGTGCCATCTCTATCAGAAGAAGACGATGAGCTCACAGAGTCAAAAATTAAAGCTTTTTTGGATGAGAAGGTATTGGTTTTAGTTGGAATCAAGTTATGTGCTAAACTTTTCATCAATATTTTTGTCTACTAACTGCTGTTTCATGATGATGATGAGTGATGACTGTCCATTTATGACAGGCTCTTGAACTGAAAAAACTGCAGACTCCTTTATATGAAGAGTTTTTCAACAGTTTAAATGCATCCTGTTCTCCTAATGTGATTGATAGCACAAGTGATGATACCCCCGGTCGAAAATACTTGAAATTACCTCCTAAAAGCAAGTCACCAAGTCGAATACCAATTAGTTCTCCATCTAAAGCAGTTGATAGTGCTGGAAGTCCTGGAAGTAATGGCAGGTCCTCATCAACGGTTGGCAATGTAAATAATCATGGTTCGCAGGATATTCCAGTATCTCCCCTTAATGAACGGAAAGGAATGATAGCCGACTCCCAACAGGAGCCCTTTAGCCCAAGGTTTTATTTGTGTTAATTCTTTTCCATGCTTTGCTTTTCATAACATCAATTATTTTCAGAAATATAGTTATTTAACGACTATATATGTTTCACTTGCAGTTTAAGCTTTTCTGAGAGACAGAGGAAGTGGAAAGAAGAGCTAGATCAGGAGCTTGAGAGAAAACGAGGTTAGACGGTTTGCTAACTTTTTATTTTTTCATCTTTGGAGTTAGCGCTAAAGTAATACTTGTACAATGTTAAATTCATCAACTCTCTATTGAATTAAAAAGTTACTATTATATAGAATATATCTATATTTAATTTTAAGTTTAATGTTAGTATAACGTTATTTAATATATCAATGTAATAATTATTATTCAACTATTGTATCAACAAAAACCATACTTTATATAAAGTAACTAATGACATGTCAGTGTCTATAAGTATTACAGCTGTAAAAATCCTTCAAGTGAACAAAATGAGCATGTAAATATATTATTTTTATTTATGCGTGTCTGGGACAATGTTGCAGAAATGATGCGCCAAGCTGGTATGGGGGGAAAGACATCTTCACCAAAGGATCGAGCTTTACATCGACAGAGAGAGCGAACAAGATTTGCTTCTCCCGGCAAATAACTGTGTTTGTTAGAGCGTTCATCCTGTCTTCGTGAACGTCGGATTGCAAACACGTGTTGCTGCAGTTTTGTTGGGGTTGTCAATGTTATATAATATATCTGATTTGTCCGTTTTGTCATTTGACATATCTCACATGCTTAGCTTGGCCGTGCTGTTGTGTTATGTAAAGCTTTTTACACAGGTGTTGCTTGAAATTTTTTACTTTCCTTTGGGGTTGAGATAGATGCTCGTCTCAAGTTTATATGCCCTTTGTATTATGAAAATAGAAATAATCAGAACTGTGTGGGGGCAAGTTTCCTTATTGAGATGTTCCACTTCCCTCTGTTTCCAATGATAATTGCAGTTTGATTTTTTATTTCTCCTGCAGCACGGAATTGATCTCCCGATATGAAACTTGTGTATTTAGATTAGATTTTAATTTTGTAAAAAGTAGTTTATGGTTGAAAGTTTTGGAAAATTCCTTATAAACCATGCAGATTTTACTCTTCTTTGGTCGCGATGACCCATGCCTCTAAAGTTGCTTCTGAATCCATTATTCCCAAAGATTAAAGTAAGAGTTATTTCACATGTACAACTTGTGCAAATTAACTTGTTAATTAAGTAATCATAGATTCATAATAATTTTACGTAGATGTATTTAAATTTTCAGTTACTTAAAAGAAGTATAGAATTAAGTATAAATAACATATACAAAATTGACCAAATTATTATTTTAGACTTAGTCACTTTAAGGCATTAACTAGTCAATCTTTTAGTTTTGGAAAATTCCTTATAAACCATGCAGATTTTACTCTTCTTTGGTCGCGATGACCCATGCCTCTAAAGTTGCTTCTGAATCCATTATTCCCAAAGATTAAAGTAAGAGTTATTTCACATGTACAACTTGTGCAAATTAACTTGTTAATTAAGTAATCATAGATTCATAATAATTTTACGTAGATGTATTTAAATTTTCAGTTACTTAAAAGAAGTATAGAATTAAGTATAAATAACATATACAAAATTGACCAAATTATTATTTTAGACTTAGTCACTTTAAGGCATTAACTAGTCAATCTTTTAGTTTTGGAAAATTCCTTATAAACCATGCAGATTTTACTCTTCTTTGGTCGCGATGACCCATGCCTCTAAAGTTGCTTCTGAATCCATTATTCCCAAAGATTAAAGTAAGAGTTATTTCACATGTACAACTTGTGCAAATTAACTTGTTAATTAAGTAATCATAGATTCATAATAATTTTACGTAGATATATTTAAATTTTCAGTTACTTAAAAGAAGTATAGAATTAAGTATAAATAACATATACAAAATTGGCCAAACTATTATTTTAGACTTAGTCACTTTAAGGCATTAACTAGTCAATCTTTTATTTTTAATTTTTCTTAGGTCCTATTTATGCTACCTCCTTTGTCTAGTCATGTTTTAATTGTCATATGCTAATAATGATTGCCCTAGTAATGGAAGGACTGTGTTGATATGTTGACGTTAATGAAATAAGAGGCAAGAAAAAAACAGGAATTAAATTTTTTGTTGCCTGGAAATGAGTTGTATTTCATTGAAAATTACTTGAAGTCTTGAACTATATCAAGTGGGCATACCATATATTGGTTTGGATTTAAGGATAGCTCTCCAATCATTAATGATGTCTTCAAATTCAGCCTCTTCAATATAGAATCAATAAAACTTAAAATAAAAGACATTATTGTACTTTGTTTCTAAGTTCAGTACTTTTCCAGTCAAAACAAAAGAAAATTCAGTCACAACACAAATGGTCTTTCTTTTGTGTTTGCTAATAAAATATATTGATTTGGTCAAAGCCTGGATTGACATGAAATTCCCTTAAACCAAAAAACAAAATAATATTTATTATGTATACACAGTATAGAATTGCTTGTGAAATAAATACAACAAAATTGAAAATATATCACAATATGTTGTTAAATCTTGGACCAGGAAATTGCATTGTGGTTGCTGCTGGTCGCTGTTTTAATCCACTAACTAAGCCATCAATTTTCGCTACATTTTTGTTGCTCTTCAATGGTAAAACTAGTCTTGTTATCAGCCTCGAAGGGGAGAACGATCGGCGAAATTTAGACGCAGCTGATCTCTTTGGAGAACTCTTGCTCAAACACACTATTCCATCACTTTTCTTGCTCTTTGTTGATGCAGCAGCCAATCTAGAAGGAGACAATGGTCGACTCGATTTCAATGCAGCACCACATCTCTTTGGAGAGCTCAATCTTATTGGTGTGCCTTTTATCTTGCCTTGAAATTTGGAGGATGAAGGTGGAGGTGATTTTATCAGATACCTATGAGGTGATTTGATCCGGAACTTGTGCGATGATGTTGTTGTTACTCTATTTGGTGATTTGATCAGAATCTTGTGTGGTGATGTTGTTACTCTATTTCTTGATATGATAGGTGATCTTGTCTCACAAAAATGTTGCTGATGTGAAGAAGAAGTAGTTGAAGAGAACAAAGGGTCGGGGAATAGTACTGTCTTATCAACCCATTGCCTATTCCTAGGAGAAACCCTATTTGCTAAATAATTGTTATTCTCTTTCTCTTTACCTAAGTCTCTTACTTTTTTTGGAGGAGAGACCTTGAAGTTGATTCTGGAGCGTGCTCGTTGAGGTGGTAATGGTGAGGAATCAGATTGTTGTTTATTTTGCTTCTCTTTCCTTCTTTTAGCTCTGAGTTCTGTGTTTTCAGGGTCTGCTTTCGGGTTTGAATGTTGGGATAATGGAGTTTTTGGGTCCTCGGTGGCGAATTTTGTACAGACTGAAGAAACTATTTCTCTTGCAAATTGACTTGCTTGTAAAATTTCTACAATAGTTTCTCCTACAAGCATTGCAGGCAATGACATTTGCCTCCACTCACCTGCAACAAAGTTACGAGCATCTACAGCGGTGAACTCAATATGAGTTCTTTAGATGGGGTCCACTGTGCCACATCATCTTGAAGCAATTTACTCATTTTCTACTCCAACGGTGAACTCAACATGATTCAAGTTCTACCATGCCACATCACCCTAAATCAACTCATTCATTTTTATGGTTTAACTTTTAAAAAATCATATTATATTCCATTACTTTAATTTATACATTAATATTTAATTTTATTATAACTTAAAATATTAATTTAAATGAAAAAATAAATAAAAAAGTACGTTAATAAAAACTTTAATAAACTTTTGTAACAAAAATTGTGAAGAAAAAGTATGAGTAACAAATTGTTTCTATTAATGAGCTAACAATCGTCGTAATTAAAGGAGAAAAAAAAGGCTAACGGTGGTATATTAACTAAAAAAAAGCTAATGATTACAAAATTATTATTATTTAATAAATTAAAAAGAGGTTAACGGCTATAAATTAATAAAAAATGATAAATTTATTATTATTAATAAATTAATAAAAGGTATCGGTTATAATTATATTATTATTAAATTGTGAAAGTGGATAGAAAAAAAAACAAAAAAAAAGGTAACTGCTATGAAGCACCGTTCCTTCCTGACAGTACCGTGATGACAGCTTGGCACAACTCCAACGGTGAACCCACAAAAAACAGGAAGTTAAGTAATTACACGCTGGCGGACGAACTCATTTTCACTCCCGTTGTAGATGCTCTTAGAAGAAAACATGAATGAATTGGGGGGGGTTTAAAAACCGTTCGGCACCACAATCTTGATTGCGAGATCAAGGTTTTTTATGTTTCTGCGAACACAATGCAATTGCAATTTAGACAGCATCAAATACTATTCTCCGCAATATCAAGATCGAGACCACGATTTAAAGCAGTAGAATTGACTTGGGTTGCAAGCAAGGCAACCTTACCTCCTAAATTAGCTGGCTTGGGAAACTTCCCCAATGGAGATGTTTTTTGTGCACTATTCTTGATCCTTTAAAATGGCCACATAGCAGAAACAAAACAAACAATTGAGTTTATAACTTACAATACAACTATTAATAGCAATCAGTCAATCACAATAATAATCAACTAATTAATAATGAAAAATCAAACAAGTAAAAACTTCTATAAACAAAATATGAGTGGCCTTCAAAATGAGAAATAGAAATAGAATGTGAGAAAATGTACCTAACAGATTCTTGCTTGCACCTAAGACTTGTTCTAAGATAACTTCTGGTGCTGCGAGGGCTTAGATTCACTCCAGAAACCAGCTTTGTTCCACCGGTCACAGTGAACTGAAGTTCTTGTAGCCGAACCATACACTTATCAACCTTCAAAGATCCATAACAATTCAAAATTCAGGAAAGCATAGAAAAAAAAACATCATCAAATCAAACAAATTGGGCAATTGACTCGAAACTAAAGATAAATAATTTGACCTTAATTTCAATTATATCTTAAATCAATTTTAAAATATAAATTCAATACAAATCAATTTTCGCGGTGAATAGGGAAAATGAGTGATTTGATGTATAGAAGATTTACCTTGTTGAGTGTTTCTCTAATTATAACAGGATTGAAAAAAGCTAACATATTATTTTGTGTTGGTGAGGTTCTTGCAACCATGTTTGATTTACAAGTGAATTTGTTATGTTTCTCAGTCTCAAACTCAAACGTGGTTGTGTTTGTTTCGGAACCGAAGTGTGAAGACAAAGACAGAAAGGTTGAAACCTTCATTGATAGTCACGAATCCAATGATCATAATGGTAACGGTCCAATCTACAACGGTAAACTCAACCTACCGGCTACTTTCTTGCGCCATTCTGTTTTTTTTTTTAAAAAAAAATACTACAAATAAATCACTACGTATATTAAAAAAAATTAACTTAATCGCTTTCTACTTAACGCTTTTTCATTGAGAAAGAAAAAAAAAATGAACGCTTTTTCTAGTCAAAGGAAAAAAACTTTACGCACGGTATGTTTGTAATTGTAACCGAGTTGATCATCTATTTTTGCGTTTCCGAATGCCTTTTAGCCGTGATTTACGTGAAGCTAAAAATTGAAATTACTTTTTTTGTAAGATCACGGGATCAAATATAGTGTTTGCTACACACAAACAATATTTTTTTTAATAATAATAAAAAAATAATTTTATATTTTTGTTAATGCTTGAAAAAATTGTTTTTTTTCTTCTCTTAACCACTATTCATTCGTTCAAAATATTTATGCTTAATTCGTTTATCGCTTTTTCACCATGCATACACAGAAATTCCTCGAATTCATTTCATATTAAAATAATATATAAATAATGTATATATTTTTATAATACTATAAATCGAATCATAATTTAAACTTTAAATTTAATTATAAAACAAAACTATAAAAAATTACAATAAAGCTTTATATTTATAAATTAATATCAAATTAAATTAAGTGAATTAACTGACTAAATTAAAAAGGGATAAGTTTTTAATTATTAAAAATTAAAACTTTTTAAATAAATATAGATTAAAAATCTTTTAAAAGTTCAATCATTTAATAACATCATCTCAATTAATGTGAAAAGAGTAGTCGTTAATTTTGAAATGTGTTAAAGAAAATTGAAAAAAGAGATTTTTTGAATTAGATTTAAAAATTGGGATCTTTTAAAAATTAATATAAAATCACAATGTTCATCAAATTCACTAAATTTACTATAAATTTGTGAATTCACTCGTCTTAATTTAATTTTAAGAATAAATTTATCAATTTTCAAATCTACCCACAAATTAATATATTTTTTGCACATAAATACGTAACTTCGTGCGTATTAATTTTGATATGTTGATCATACATTCCAATTTCATCTGCACCGATAATAAGAAGACATATTTTGAGTTTTTTTAAATTATAATTCAACAAAAAAATACCAATATAAATTGAATGTTTTATCTTTGATTCGAATTCGAAACTACGTAATTGTATGAGTTAATTATTGTCTTTTACGAGAACTAACTCTCGTGTAATAGCTTTTGTATACACAAAGTAAGGGGACAACATCTAGATGGTAAATCTAAACGGCTACTTAATCGCTTTTCATTTCTTGTAGAATATTCCCTTGCTACATCTAGAATTTTTTGTTTGTTTTGGAATTCTAACATCTAGAATTTAAACAATGAACACAAACATAAGGAAATAGAAATGAATGATATTATAAGCACTTGAATGATATATATTACTTTGAAAAACTAGACTCAGAAAGAATGATATTATAAGCACTTGAAATTTATCTAACATTCTCAACACAGATTTCGTTCCCTCGTCAGTAATCAATTTAATTCCAAACACTACAAGTATATGTCATTGTTTTAGAAAACAAAGATCATTGCATTTGGATGGAAGGCCGAGATGGCAAGAGTGATGACTTTCTGCTACTTTTCATGCCTTTCAGTTTGAAAGGACTCCATATTAAAGGTTTGCGTTGCAGTGCAATCACAGTTGAATGTGGATGTCTAGCCGTCATCCGCGAATCTGCCTGTGCTGTTGGACTGTCAGCAAACTTACTACTGCTGTTCTTACTCACAGTTGGCGATGTCTCAACTGCTGCTTTTTCCATTGGGGTCCACAACTTTGAATATCGAGCTTTCCTTTGGTTCCTTATCGTTGATTGGTAAATGTTGGTTCCACTGGTGGATTCAGAGGTGTTATGGAGTGAAGTTATCGTATCAGAAGTTGTTTCAGGATTGAGTGTTGCCAGGGAAACTCGCCTCCTTGGTTGAAGAAGCTGTGTTTTCGACGGTGCAGCTGGTGGTCTTGCAGCAATGGATACCCTTCTTCTTGGTTTTGGCAGGTCTTCTGTACTTGTAGTCATTGAGGTCATTCTGACAACGTTTTCCTTTCCTTGTAAGGAAGAGCTGCATAAGGTCCTTCTATTGGATGGTGGAGGCAAGGAGTTATTAATTCTTCTCAGTGGGGGTCTTCCCAAAGGAACCAGTGGTGTCTTCTTAATGGTTTTCTCGGTTGCCGCATGTGTTGATGATGACACTGTTGAAGTTTGTGTTGCAGCAAGTGATCGACTTTCTTGCTTCAGTCTGACTTTTCTCTCCTCTGTTATTTGGTTTTCAAGGTCCCAAACCTTTAAAAATTCGATCACATTAGATTAGTAAAGCAACAAGTGCATTCAAATAAGACATGTATAAAACACTTCATAATTATACCTTGTCTTGAAGATTCCGGCACATGAGTTCTCTTGCGGCTAGTCTTGTTTGCACGGACTGCAAGTTATCTTGTAATTTCTTAGTTTCCTTCTCGTCGTGTTTGAACTTTTCTGCCTATTTATGACCAGATTCCCAGTTTTAAGGAATACAAATTCACGGTTAGTTAACTCTGATCAAAAAGACGAATCTCTACTATTCATATAAGAAGAACAATTAGACTTTAGCATACCATCTGCTTGTACTTAAAGAGCTCAGTGAGGTCTACTTGTTTGCGGGCTGGGCCACTCTCAATTCCTCGAACACGAGTGGCAAAATTCAAGGAACAAAGTGTCTCTGTTAAGTCTGCTGTACTGGGACTTATCTGGACAAACATTAAAGTTTTGCAATCTCCTCCTGCATTTTAATCCCATATCAACATTAATAAAGAAGATAAAAAGAGAATGCACACACCTAGAGGCATTTTCAAACAAAACAGCAATAAAATTGCAATAAAATATTTGCTTTTTTAAATCCAAGATATCAGCTATATAGCACCATGACTGAAATGTAAATTCAACCATGGAGGCGTCATCCTCATAGGAGCATAGTGTTGAAATGAAATGAATCCTCACCTAACGAGCTCTGAAGTATATGAGTGAGCTTCGAGTTCCTGTTTCAAAAAAATGATAATATAAAATTAAAAATCATGCAAATATAAAGAGATAAAGAGTCCTTATGTAGGAATGAATGTTAGGGATGAGATCAAAGAGAGTTAGTTACCTGTAAGGTATGTGGGTTGATTTGGAAGCAAGAGCTGCAATAACATCACCAAGTGCTGATAAAGACTTATTTATGAATTGAGATTCCTTCAGTCTTTCTCCCTCAGCTTCAGTTTTTCCCACACGCTCACTACCTGCTAAGTCTACTAGCCAAAGGTGACTCCTTGTTTTCTGGCCATTGATTAAACTCTCCCCGATCACAGTTACTCGCAACAAGCTGCATGGATACACGTTCACTGCCAGCTAAGTCTACAAGCCAAAGGTGACTTCTTGTTCTCTGGCCATTTATTAAATTCTCCCCCATAACAGTTACACGCACCAAACTGCATGTAAAGTCACCTCTTTGTCATCCACAAGTAATATCTGCTTAGCCAGCTATCCTACTAATTTCATTCTAATTATAATAATAATTTGATATGTTTATGGATAAAAAAAGAATTTTGCCTGTCAGCTATTCAAGGAGATAGTCCATGAGTAATATGATTGAAAATTTCAAGGCCTAGACATACCAATGAGAACGACTGCTAAGCTCATTAGCACTTGTGGAACCAACTGATCTGACTCTGTTTCCAGACTTCAGAATTTCCCAAACACCGTCTGCTCCATAAACACGAGCTTCAACAAGTCCTGGGACTTCTTGGGTTCCATCAGCAGCTTGTTTTATCTCCATCCTACATTTCATTAGTTAAACTGAGAAATAGGCCTCCAATCATTATGGTCTACCAGGAGGGGTAGGCTCAAATCTCAACACAGATGATAATTACTAACTACTGTTAGTTAGTTGGTTAATTAGGGAGAGCAGCTAGTGAGGATTATGAGGAGATGAGAAACGAAGGGGTGGGGTATCAAAATTATAATTGGGACTTGGGAAAGGCCTGGATCTCTTCAATATCAAGAGGTCTCATATTCTTTTTGTATATTCTTTCTACTCGTAACCCTACACCCCACATCGGAGGATCAGACTAAAGGTACTTCGATATAAATTTATTCTTTACATTCCTAATTTGAACCAATTTTATCATTCTCCACTTCAGAAATGTCACTTTAGAAGTAATTTAAGCATCAATAGATAAAGTAGAGGGAAGACAATATTGAGATTACAACATTGACTTAATGGGTTAAACAAGTATATGCAAGTCTAACTACACCTTCAAAGAAAACAGGTACAGAGATAAATAATTAAAACCATAACTTCTGTCATTGAATTCCTCCTTTTTACAGAAACTCTATCTTGCAAAGAAATGTGTCTGGCACTTTCAGATTGTATTATTAGCATCATGCAAAACAGTGCAGGTAGCTATCTAATTCAAAATAAGATCATAGCGAAAGTAGAGTAAACTTACTTCTTAGTAGCTTCTGAAGAACTTTCCACTAAGAGATCTCTTATCTTTTCATTGTAAACCTCCAACATGCTAACAAGCAATTGATATTTTACTATGCCTTGTCTCTCTTCATATATCCGAAATAACTCCTCCAGAGTTCTATAATTAACTCCCCTATGCTCGGGCGTTCCCTCCATTGTAAAAGTCTTACCGGTTCCGGTTTGGCCATATGCAAAAATGCATACATTAAATCCATCTAAAACTGATGCAACAATAGGTTTTGTTTGTGCAAAAACAGCCTCTGTATGGTTAAAAAATACACACACATGATTAAGCATTCTCCATGATATAAAATAATATTTTTGACGAAAAATTAACCACCATATTTTTTATGAACCTTGATTATCTTCAGGTCTGAATACATGATCAAATTTAAATTGCTTTTTAGAAGAATCGGAGCAAATGACTTGAAGCTCCTCAGGAGCTGACTCAAAATTGACACCAGACACCACTGATTTGTTAGCAATTTCACTTCCATTTAATGGTCTGCATCTGCAGAAAACTCTGATATTTCCTTTGAGTTCAATCACTTCGTTGTAAAGACGCCTACGCTCAAAGGACTCCTCCGTGTACTTTCTTTTCAAGAGTTCATATTCAGCACCTAATCACAAACCAAAACACATCCCTAGTAAAAACTAATTATATAGAAGCATCAGTGATTATATTTAAATTTTGGCATTAGTTAGAGTCTTACCCAGAAGCTGAACAGAGTTCAAAACATCTAGACCGGGAAAGGACCCGATTGTGAGTTTCACATGATTACAAAGGTCTATATGTTGTTTCTTCAAATTCTGATACATGAAACAAAATATTGGTTGATAAAAGCATTATTCAGATAGATTTTGATTCATTTATTTGATCAAACAGTAAACTAACATTCATAATTTACCTGAGCTTTGGTACTCAAGTCAATTATTTTCTTCAATATTGGGAGAGTATGATCCTGCTGAGGAGAAATTTCGTGGACTTCACTGGACAAACTATTCTCATCCATGTTGTATGAGGTTTCCTTCAATTGCGCCAACGAATTATCTGATGACATACATAAATTAAACAAACAAACAAACAAACAAAAAAACAGATGGCAGAAGAAAAGTCGAAACCACTCTACTCTCGTTACATGAGAATCTCTTACTTTCTTTTTATAGTACTATCAGATAATACAAATGTTATTCCCATATCATTTTCTTGGTTTTAACCACATAAAATGAACACCTAAACGAAAATTGATTTGGAAAATCTGATCAACAAAAAAGATTTAACATATATATGCATTCCTTCATCTATTATAAAAATAGTAATGATTTTTATCTATCACATGCATTTGGACAATATTTATATCTTTTCTTTTCACTCTAAAACCAGAAAGTCAAACTATAATATACTCTCTCAGGAATTAAATATCCCTCTGAAAAGAAATATAACCAAAATTACCACATATTTTTTGGAAATAAAATATAAGCAAATATCAACACCTTCGGTCCTATTTAATCATAATATTTCTAAAATAACCCTAACTTAATTAAACTTTTTCTATTTTGAATGAACCAATTTATTAGTCATAAATGTGATAAACTACATTATTTAATATACCTAGTAAGTTCGACTTTTGCTTATGATTAATTTGAGAGGGAGTATTAGAGAACGGAAACCTGGCGAGGAGTTCAAATTGCAGTGAATGACGAAGCTATTAAACTTTTCTGTGAGCATATCAATTACTCGATCTACAAAGAAGCATGTGATTAGTTAAATTTCGTGAAAGAGAAAACGAAATGTATGTGTGTGTGAGAGAGAGATAGAGAGAGAGAGTACCGTCGGCGTCCATGATGACTTAGAGAGAGAAAGTAGATGTTGTTGAACAAAAAAGAAAGTTGAGAGAGAGAATTAATAAGTGAATAGTGGTAAAAAAATGCTTGTTCGAGCTAGACCGAGAGAAAGAGAGAGAGAGTTTAGTTTTGGTAGAAGTTTGAATTTTGGGATCGGACAAGAAACCAACCTGTTGTTATACAACGGCTATTTTTTTGTATCAACAAACAACTTTGATCTGGGCCTGGGCCTGGGCCTTGATCCACCATCCTTGTGCTTTTTTTTTTTGTGACAAAAAAAAACTCTTAACCATTTTTCTTTTGGAGACTTATTAGTTTTATATTTTAATAAAAGTATTATTTTTTTTAGGATAAAAAAAGTAATTTAATTACTACGAGTGATTGGATTTAGGATTTTTTATATTGATCAACATTATTGCCTGCGTTTTTTTTACATAGACATTACTACTTAATTGGCATTGATTACTTATGATAAAAAGATAACAATTAAATTTATTTTAAAATTTTTTATTATAAGGAGAATGATATTTATTACGAGGCAATATGGATACGAAATGAAAGAACGACCACCTAGACTTGTTCTCATGGCTTTTATTTTTCCTCTTTAAACATTTAATAATTAACTTTTTGTTTTCATAATAATAAATAGAAATAGTGTAATGTTAGAACTAAACGTGGGAGAGGGGGTTTTTCAAGCGGTCATGCATTTCGTGTTACCCACTGTTCGTAATATATAGTATTGCTATTATTATAGTTATTAAACTAAATAAATGTGATTACAAAATAGAGGGAAGGACTTGAGAATAATTCAAATCTTAATTTGTCAAAAACATAAATAATTTTCACTTTAATGTTTTTTTTACATTTTACTTAATATGATAATAAATAATATAAATATTTGAATTAAAAATATTATAATTTGGAGGAAAATAAAATAATAATACTTACAATAATAATATGTTGATTTAGAAGTACAAAAGAAAAACTAAGAAATATATGGTGAATATATTTGGCACATATACTTAAAAAAGTCGGGTCTAATTGAAGAAATTAGTGTGCAACGTTACAAACTATGGAATAAATTCCCGATAGATTTATTGTCCACATTTAATATCCCACCTAATAATAGAATCATCAATATAAGATCATGATTATAATTTATAATACATAACTTAGAAAATAAAAACCCAATTATATAGAATACGGATAATGGCTCATCCAACCTCTCAAATTTACTATTTTTTCGATTTTGTATTAGATTCTAATTTCGGTTTCCTAACTTCAAATAGTGTATTTAAGAGCGGAGAAATCCTCACTTTACCACAATCCTATCTCTATTTACTATGTGATTGATTAGTGATTTTACATCCCAAAAATATTTAAAATAAAGTTCATTTAAAATTTATATTTATAACAACTTCAATAAATTATTATATTAGTTTAAAAAAACTCCATCTTACATATCTAACTTAGACATAAATACATTGTACTCTAATTTCCATCAAGTCAATTCAGACCAACAAACAAATATTCTTAATAATTAAATGATTGTTCATCCAACCCCTCAATTTTACTCTCTAGTACAAAAAACACTATTAGAATCACACTTCCGATAGTGTCTTCTTCTAATTTTTTAACTACCGGAAACTTCCTTTCATGTAATTTCCGTGTTTTTGAGGAGATTGAGCAACTATATGATATTAAACTCCAAAGAAGTCCAAAGGAGGCTGGAAAAGATGTGGAAAGTAGCCCAAGGAAACAGAGATTTTGTTTTGAATAATCACCTCTAATTTGTTATAGTCAAATTTGTATCAGTATCCTTTATCATAATAATTTTGTCAAGATGTAGTAATTTATCCTCTCTTTCTTTTTGTTTGTAAGATTACTCATTTATGTTTTAAAACAGTTCCACTGTTGGACTGTCCTTCATTCCTCAATCTTCATATACTCAAATTTGTGTACATTAAAAGTGCTACTTTGTTACATAACCCAGACGTGCCAAATAGTAAGTAGATTACATGTTTCAGAAAATTGAGGTATAAGGCTCCTATAAGAACCTGGTAAAAAATTTACTGGTAGCATTGAGAACCATGATTGTGTCATCAATCTCAGTGCTATCTATTGACTATTGGTTAGGGAGTGAAACACGGGCACGTTAAAACCAACCGACATGCTGGCTTGAAGTTTTGGTTTTCTTCTTAGGCTTTTGGTATCGGTTATTCTCAAACTTAGCTTTGGTTATAAGTGAATAGAGCAAGTCTGCCTCAGCTGATGTATCATACGGTGCATCTATTATACTTCAATATCAACCAAAATGAAATAATAAATCATATGGAATGAACTTAATAAACTCCAGAGACAATGTATGACAGTAGTTGAATGAAATTAAGACAAGAAAGGTAACAATAACATGTTATATGATTCAGTAAAAAAAGACATGTTAGTACATGATAGAAATAGATAAATGGGAAAATTAGACAAGATTCAAGATTGTATTGTAGCCTTTTAGTTTTAAAAGAGAGATTATACGTTAACAAAGGGATTATTAATCTGATAAACTATCCCACAGGCCACCAAGTAAAAAAAATTGTAGGATAAGGTTGTTAATGTCACCTGTGAAGTATCTCCTCCAAAAGAATTCTCTGCGACGGGGTTACATAATGAATGCAATTTCTAGGGCATTGTCCAACAGCACACTGAACTTGGTAATCTTCTCCTTGACCTATAAACAGTTGTTTAGGATAGCATTGAGGTATTCATAAGTAAATCATTAAAAGAATGTCATTTGCACAAAACATGCACTTTCTAAAACAAGCAAAGAAATGTACTACTACAGTACCACATGATCCACTGAGATTCCGCTGCCACTAATGCAGTGTGTCATTATTCTAAACGAATGTCATTCTCAAAATCAAGAAAGTGAACGACATATAAGATAAATTAACCTTGCGAAAAGGCACGTGCTGTTCCAGTTGAAGAGACAAATGTGAAAGCATGAGGGGCTCTTTTCACACAGGAACTTGAACAAGCTGCATAAAATTTGAACTCCTCAATGTAAGGGAAAAATAAAAGCACGGTAATTTAATTTCCAGTGACATTGTATATATACCTATGTAAAACCAATACTTAAATTATATGTTCAATATCGACAGGTTTTATTTCAGTCACTTCAATTTTCTTAAATTATTATCGATGTAACAGTAACAGTGTCAAGTGTTAGTGTCGTGTTCAGTGTAATTCAAAGATATATACTAGTTACCTTTGCCGACGCAAAGAAGCTCGTTAACAAATAGATCAAAAGCGTCACACTCTGGCCTGTCAAATGGATCTAAGCATTCACTGAAAAATCCGCAAGCATTGCAAGAGAATGAATGAATGAATGCACACAGTAAATTTAACGAGGAGTTGAAAAAGAAAGACATAATTTACCTTTCAATTATTTGTGATGAAGTGTAGTTGGATAGTATCTACAATAAAAAAAGTACTCGTTAATAGAGAAAAAAAGGAATGAGATTGAGTTTAAGAAAAAGTAGGAGCTAACTACCTACGTACCTGATATGCTTGAATCACACGGCGAATGATAGCATCAGAATTTTCATGTCTGTTGAGGTCTGGGTGAAACTGCTTCACCTGTGTAATAATAAATTAAAGTGAATTGAATGAAAATGGTGAATAAATATTGATGGTGTTGATACTTTAGCTCGAAAAGCGGCTTTAATATCGGCGGCGGAGGAGTCGGGTTGGATTCCGAGGACGGAGTAAGCCGAGGAAGTGGACAGAGGATCATCATCGGTTCTGCCACTGCAACTCGCTCTTGTTTTCTTCTTCACAGACACAGACAATGGAAAAGTGGTGTTTACAAACGTGGGTATTGTTGTTGTTGTTAAGTTGAAGGTACACAACAACGACGATCCCATTCTCGTTGCTATTGTTGTCTTCACAGAAACTCTGTCGATGGATGGATTACAGAGTGCCACTTGTGTTGTGTTCTTCTCCAAAAATAATACTAGTACTTATCTTAATCTCAATATTATGAAAGAGACAATCATTGCTATAACTTAGAAGATCCCGTCATCAATTTAACTAAGATCATGTTGATTCATTAGTAACATAACATGTTTAATCAAGTTCAAAGCAATAAAATTTACTATATAATTATGTGATAAAATTGTTTAGTGTCTAATTTAGAATTTTATTATTAATTAAACTTGAAAATTATATCTTCTGTCTTTCTAACTATTTTCTTTTATCTTTTATCTTTTATTTTTTATTAGGAAAATTGAGCTTTTTTTTTCTTTGTAAAATTTAGTTGAGTGAACCTTTTTTTTTTATTTTTTTTTTTTAGTTTTGAATTAAATCCATGGCCATCCTTCTCTCATACAGCAGCAAAGAAAGACTTTCATCTTTAAGGTGGAAGAGAAAATTGTACATAAATTATAATGTGTCAGCCACTTGCAAAAAATTCTTTTTGTCCCATGGCGAGAAAATGCACAAAAAGTTAATTTCATTGTGCCATGTCATTTAAAGCTTAAGAATGGATCTAAGGCTTAATCGCCTAAGCCTTTGAAGAAAAACTTCACAATCTGGTATCCACTACCTTTTCCAATCATGATTGAGAGAGTTAGACATCACTGATGTAAATAACAGGATTGTGAAATGTAATCCTATCATTATCATTATTCAGTTGCTGTCAAAACATAAGAAAAGCAACTTCTCCAAGCTAGTACACTTTTATTCTATATTCCACTAATTTCCGTCCCTGGCTACCAAGTACCAACCCAAACATAATCTTGGCTTAAAGCTAGAAGCTGGTGTTGATAGTCTTATGTTAGATATGTTATGGCTTGAAAATATGTGTTTACAAGTTGGAGTCACTCCTCACTTTATAAGCCGGTTTTTTATAAGCCGGTTTTGTAAAATTGAGTTAGGCTAAACTCAAATCTTAAGAGCTGGCTATTTACAAGACAAACATCAATGGGGTTCTTTCTCATAGAAAATGAATAGTTAGAATAAATACAGTGACTAATCCTCTTTATCTTGTTCCAAGTAAAAGAGAATACACCTTTTATCAGGGACATACCCTTCATCTTTCAGGTGTTTCAACAAACCAGACAAAACCCTGAATATAATATCAGCTTGTGGATGCAATTTGTCCCCCACCACAAAACTATTGACTTTCTTTTCTATCTCAATCCAACTTATACCTACTTCTTTTGCTACTCCCATCTCTTTCATTCTCTTAATGGCACTTGCTCTCTCTTTCCATTTCCCTTCAACAGAATATATGTTTGCCATCAAAACATAAGATGCTGGGCTATCTGGTGCAGCTGAAAATAGTTTATCAGCAGCATATTTACCCGTCTCGGAATCTCCATGTATGCTACAAGCACCAAGTAATGCTTGCCAAACTAGCACACCAGGATCCTCAGGAAACCCCTCAATAAATTTCTTAGCTTCTTTAAGATATCCTGCCCTGCCCAACATGTCAACAACGCAGGCATAATGTTCTGACCTGGGACTAATCCCATGATTTTTAGTCATAGATTCCAAAAGCTCCATACCCTTCTCAACTAACCCTGCATGACTGCAAGCATGAAGTAATGACAAAAATGTAACATTTGTTGGTGCTATACCCTCCAATCTCATCTCTTCATAAAATTGAAGTGCCTTGAAACCATCTCCGTGGCGGGCAAAAGCTGCAATGACTGAGTTCCATGAAACTGAATTCTTTTGAGTCATCTGATAGAACACTTGGAGCGAGTCAGCCAGCTCGCCGCACTTGGAGTACATGTTTATAAGCCCATTACCAACAAAAGGATTTTGACTGAAATTCTTTTTTGTGATTAATGAGTGAATCTGCTTACCAAGAGCCAAAGAAGTGCCAAGACCAAATACCCCAAGAATGGCAGAAACCATGTTGGCGTCAACTTCAATCCCCAGCGTCACCATTCTCGTAAATATCTGAATAGCTTCCTCCTCAAATCCATTCTGAGCAAAAGCTACAAGGATTACAGTCAAGGAGACCCCATCCAGCTCCTCAGCAGACTCGAAAATATTCCACGCTGCCTCTAAACTACCACACTTTGAATACAAATCCATCAAAGCACTTTCAATGCATAAATCCGACTGCATCCCCAATTTCCATAACAGTGCATGAATTTTCTGGCCATCCTTCAACGCCTGTGAACCCGAACAAGCCATGAGCGAGCTCAAATATGTCAAAACATTAGGATTCACAGACCCACACCGCATTCGAGTAAACAACCTCAAACTATCCTCATAAAATTCATTTTGCGCAAGGCCAGAAATCACAGCCGTCCAAGTTACAACATTCCTCTCAATCATCTCATCAAAAACCTTCCTTCCTTGACTAAAACACCCACATTTAAAATAAGATGTTATCAAAGCATTCCCCACCGTAATCTCCCTATCAAAACCACCAACAAACACCAAACCATGAATCATTTGGGTTGTTACACTAGAGAATCCTAATCTCAATCCATCACAAGCTGACAACATTGTTGTCAAAGTTGCTTTATCGAATCCACAACACACTCTCCTTGACTCACTCATTTGCTTAAAGAACTTAAAAGCAGTGTCAAAATCTTCATTCCTTAAAAACCCAGAAATCATTGTGTTCCACGATACCGTATCTCTCACAGGCATATGATCAAACAGTTTGACTGCATCACGGAGTTCACCACATTTTGAATACATGGAGAGGAGAGAGTTCCAAATAAAAAGGGCATTACGTTGGGAGCTATGAAAATCGAGGGAAGGGGGTTGTTTGATGATATGGGCATGGATGGAAGAACCGAGAGTGAAGTTTTTGTCTCTCCCGCAAAGAGAGAGAAGAGAGGTTAAGTGTGCGTGGTTGAAGAGGGGTTTTGAGGTTGAAGGGAATGGATATTGGGAAGTTGGTGGGTTTATTAAGTTGAGGGGAAGATTGAGAGAATCGAAATCCAGCCATGAAGGAAGATTGGTGTTCAATTTCCATCTGGATTTCATCCATGAAATGAAAAGGAAAATACAGAGAGGTGGTGTTCAGAGGGAGAACGCTATTTAAGTTTACCAAACAAATAAGGTTGGGTACTATACTACTCCCTCCATTTCAAATTTTAAAATAGTATTTTTAATATTTTTTTCTCACACATAATTAGAAATAATGTATATAATATTAACTAGATGGTATAGTTAAAAAATAATAACTAAAGGTATATTTAAATCTGAAAATAATTTTTATTTTAAAATAATTATTTTTGTTAAAATGACTTTCATCGTAAAACAGATGGAATATCAGTTAGATTGCACAAGAAGAATATTTACTATTTTTCTTTTATTTTAATATATTTATGATTAGATAAAGGACGAGTTCAACAAAATTATATTGACATTGTAATTTGATGTAATATCTAAATTGTAAATGTTGTCAAAATTAGAGTTGTTATTTTAGTTCTTTTAAATCGATCAAAAATTTAAACATTCAATAAGTGTGTTTAATGTTTTTTAATTTGAAGAAAAAATTAAATTAAAACTTAATTTGGAATGGAGTATTATTAACTAAGGCGGAGTAGAAATATTAAATATTACAACTTAGAAAATAACGACTAATAATTAAGAGATATAGAGAGAGGGAAGAAATGTTTTAATGAGATTAGGAATAGCAAAAAGAAAAAAAAGTTTTTGTTAGTATTTATTTCCATTAGTAAAATAAATTGATATTTTAGATATTTGTGTATGATGAAGACGCATGTAATTGTAGATGTAAAAGTGATGTATTTGATACCTATGAGTCTTTCTATTTGTCAGTAAATTAATAAAATTATTTAAATGAGAGCAAGTTGTATTAATACTTTGTGTAAGTGAGACTGTGATGTGCTACTATGTTGACGAGTGAGAGTGAGAGTGAGAGTGAGAGTGAGAGTGAGAGTGTGATGTGTTGCTATGTTGACGTGTTATTACTTTTTTTTCGCGATTGCCAATATAGCAAGAAGGGATTGTACATAATTGCAATATTTTAAATAATATAATACTCTTTGATATTTGAAGATATCTATAAATATCACAAAATTCGATAAATATTTGACTAACAAATAAGCATGCGAAGATAAACAGACACAAATCGTATTTTACTTAACATACAAATAAAATATTATTATTATATGTGAATGTAGATACTTACTAACATCCCTAAATAAGATGCATTATTATCAATAATGAAAAAGAAAACGTGAAAGAGACATAATTTTAGTTTAGATCGAGAATAGATATACATTTCGTATTTACAAAGTTTACATGTAAAAGAAAACAAACTTGTTCATATTTTGTTCACTAGGAAGAAATAAAAACTCTTATTAAATAGTTTAGAAACTTAAAAACCTGCACTTTGATATATAAAAATAACCCAAATTCTAATACACATATGGATCTCATTTTTATATTTTAAATACTAAAATGTGTAACTACATACTTTACATAGAGGTCCAAGACTAACATAATTTTACATATTTACCCATCCGTTTTAGTTTATTGTATGGGTGGACAACATAGACACTTTAATTTGAAAAATGACAAAATAATTTGACTCTACTCATCTAAAATATATAAAATATAATATAAAATAAATTAATCAATTATTATTATTTAAAAAGTACTAATAAGTATTCGAGAAACACTTATTAAACAGACAAATGTAAAAAAAAAATCTTAAAATTTGAGTAATTCATACTTTAGAAATGTAAAAAGTGAATTTTCACTTAAATCATATTTTTTTTAGTTGCTTGTCAAGGGCCCTCAGAGGACTTGTGAAGAAAACAAATCATACAAGGTTGCGTCAGTCAAATACACAAGACTTCATCATTTTACAAGTTTGATTATCATACAATATCAAGAATGGTTTGTCTTCCATCGTAGTTCCAACCATCTAGAGTAACTCTAGGAGTGACGCCCTGAGGAACCTCAAAAGATATATTAACAACCATGGTTTCTTCTGGGACCAGTGAAAAATAGTTATCTGAGTAATGAACCGGAAGAATTCTCGTGTCTTCCCCCTCTTTATACTCAGTCTGTGAAGCATGAACAGAGAAATGAATAAAGAAAGCAACACCAACATCATCCCCATTTATTTCACAAACTTTCAAACCATCATCACTTTTCCCAGCAAAACACCTATGTATCCTTTTGAGCCAACCACTTTCATGTTCTTTTCCAGCTCCACATGAAATAGCTGTTGAAGTTGAACTGTACTCAAGTGTAGGAATTTTAGTGTCTGGTCTTTTAGATGTGTTTGTCACATTCAGTTGAATATTATAAGTTGACTCATCAACCGAAACCTTTGACGTTACCTTGAGAGGTATTTTCTTCTTCCTATATGGCTCCAATAACCTGTAGTCTCCACCAGAAAGATACAACCAATAAAAGTTTCTAGAGATAATTGTAGAATCTGACATGTTATAGAGTTTGAGAAGAAGAAAGTAGACTGGCTTTGGATTTTTTGACTTTGGATACTTTATCTCAACAATAGGTGCTACTTTTTTCGGTAGCAAAGAGAGATTTTCATGAACTTTGTAGTATGGGCATGTTCCTTCGAGATCCCACACTGAAGCTTCAATAGCTACATTAGACAATTCTTCCGATGTAGTATTAACAACCTGTTTTAGGAAAGAAGATAAAATGATGCAAAACCTTTAATAAATTACAATACAAATTGTGAACCGTACAATTTTGACCAATTTGTTACACTTGCAGTGCATGTTTGACTTCGCAATAGGATTGACAAAATCACTGTGGCTCACTATGATTTTGCCGATCGTAGTGAAACCAAACATGCACGTAATCTTATTAACAACTAGGTACTTTTGCACCCTATCTCGAATGAGTGAGTATATTTATCATACCGGTAAAAATATGTCTTAGCGCCAAAATGCTTTGGTTGCGGTGTTATTGATGACGAATGGCGGAAAACCAAAAAAAATGGCCATATCCATCATAAAATGGCATGGTGCACCATCCTTCACAAATTGGCCATGGCAGTTGTCAAGAAACTTCCACCGCAATCCGCCATGGCCGATTTTGACAACACTAGGTTGTTGTATTGGTAAAATAGCATGCCTCTTTTTATTTCGAACTCATAAAACTATAACTTAAGTTAAACATTTACCTCTATAAAATATGTAGCCAGATTAAGCTGTACATGAATTGGCTCTGCGGCACATCGACAACCATAGAAACCTGCTGTTTGGTCAAGAAGATGATCATAAAATTGACCTCTCAGACCAGTCCAAGGATTTTGAGTCTTCCATATCAATACACCTGTATATTTACTCCACATACGTGAATTCCATCCCTCCAGAAGAGCTCTATATTGTATGTAGTTAACAAGCTGTGCCTGAGAAAATAATGGCTTAAATTTAAGCATCAACTTCAACTGAAGAGCAGAAAAAATAAGATGATGAAAAATCTATCGCTAATAGCCGCTGGGTTGACGGTTTCACTTACTTTCAAACAAAAATCATCAAGGTCTTTTACAGCACCATACAGTTGAATCTGATCATGAACCTTGTCTGGTTTTGAATATGGAATGTATTTATGATATTCCCATATGGGATTTGGAACTTCTTCTACGTAACCATTGGGAAGTTTCTTAAACACCGGTATCTGCCATCCTTCTGATGGCATTGTTGCTCTTATGGTTGATGCAACTGGCATTCCCACAGAACCAACCTCTGGATTGAATCCGTAACCATAAAATGAATCCTTGAAGAAGTCTTCGGGATTTTGAATTTCATAAGGACCATCGGTGAAGTTCCCCATTCCATCAGCAAACCCATCCCACATTGAACCTTGTATGTAAATGCGTGTGCCATCGAGATATTGGCTAGGATCCCTCAACACTCTGGACGAGTTTTCTAAAGATTTGCTATTTTCATCTACACTTTCAAAATTAGGATGAAGCCTCAGATCAATTTTCAGGGCAGCATTTATATCATCTGGCGGAGTTTGTTCATTCCCACCCACCCATAGGGCAAGACTAGAATGGTTTCTTAGAAGCTTGACTGTGTCTCTTGCACAAAACAAGAAAAGGTCATGATCCAGCGGACCGTTTGGATTAGATATTGGGTCTCCACGTCCATCAACATCCCCTGTAATCCAGAACTCTTGCCATACCTACAAGATTTAAAAGGTATGGCTGGATCATCTTTTTTATACAAAATTTGAATAGTGAGATTCTACCATATTTTTACAGTGGGGGCACTAATAATTATGTTCTTAATTCTATGAAGTCTAGTGTGACTACTCATCCATTTTAACATTCACATCTCTACAACAATGAGTTATTTTCTTGTTAGCTCTTTAGCATCCAACATTCAGTCCCATGTAGCCTTACAATTTACAACTCTGGCAGTTGTATACAACTACCACACATAGCATGTCCTGTGAGACCATCTCTTGAATATGTTTACTGAGCACATTTTGAACCTAAATAAAAAGTTAAGAAAATGACGCTCAAGAAATCTTGAACAAAATTATACGAGTTTAGAAAAAGAAGATCGGAAGCAAATCCCTGTCCTCACCAATATACGAGCCCAAAAATTAAGCAGTTACCAAATAATATTCAACAGTAAGGATAAAATGCATCAACCTGCTTTAGATGATGATGATTGAGCCACTAAAATTAATACAAAAACTGCTATATTCACACACAAGCAATTAGAAAGCACAGAACGTATGCAAACCATGTATACATATAGCAGAGTAGCAATAACGTAACAATTTCATTAAAATCATAACAACCGAGAAAAAATAACATGCAGTCATGAAACATAAACAGGCTGATGCTTACCAGAAGGCCATAATAATCACAATAATGATAAAACTCTGGCCTTTCTGTCAGTCCACCACCCCAGCATCTTATCATATTAAAATTCATATCTGCATGAAACTTGATATCCGTATTATACCGCTTCTTCGAAAGCCGCAGCAACCCGTCAGACAATATCCAGTTACCTCCTCGAATAAAAATTGGTTCTCCATTGACTTTAAATAGCCTATAAATAATATACATGCAGCAAAACGTACGTGCAGACAGTTTGAACATTGGATTAATTTTATTAAGTAATAAAAGGTAGACAAACATTGAAGAAATATGAGTAAACGCCGCACCTTCCGCCAGTAGCATCGTCAATATGGCTCTCAATTTTGCGGAATCCAAATAGATGGCTCCACGAATCAGACTCACCAAATCCTTTAACATCAATGTTAATGACAACATTGTACAGAGATTGCTTTCCCATTCCATTGGGCCACCATAAATCAGGCTTGTAGAAGAAAAGCTGTTAATGCAGACAATTAACACTTGAACAGAAGCACCGAAACTTAGACCCCCATACATACAAGTTAACAGGATTAGTAGTAAACGATGCTAGCAAAAATTATACACGGGATATTAAAAAAAATGGTCGTCCTTCTGATTACTTGGGCTGCTTTAACTTTTCTATATACTGTGTTGCTTTAGCTATCCAGGTTTGCATATGCTTATTAAGAAAATAGGGCTGTCCCCATGATCACTCGAGCTGCTTTAAATATATTGCTTTCAGCTTTCATACCCAGTAAAGAAGGACATTATGTATAACTTGCATGTGCATGTAAACAGGTATGTATACAAAATCGGTCTAAGAGGCGAAGAGCATGTCTCAAGATTCAAGAGAATAGGGTGTAAAATTAGATAAATTTCCTCAAATTGCCAACTTTGTTATCAATATTATTAGAATAATAGAATTAATGTGATTAAGTTCTTTGAACGAGTTGCAGGTTTATAGACACAATGGACAAAACTTTGTCATAAGCAAAGTGGATGTTGTTACTGACCTTGGGAAATGTATATTGCACCCGTGATTTTCCAGGAATTGAGAGGTCTTGAGTTTGAAGATGCTCTACCAAGCAAATGCTATCTTCAAGTTCTATTGTAACTAAGACACTCAAAGAACACTCAGCAGTCCAGGAGCTCATGTTTTCCAATTCAGTCGTTGTATGTAAATATGCTCTCTCATAGTTGTCAAAGAAAGACGAAACTAAGTGGGGATCAATTATTTTTATAGGCTGCACCAAATACAGACATTGAAATCATCCTACCAGACAACAACCAGAAGCACCATCACATATTAAAAAAGAAAATCAATTCTAGAGGATGCTTGATTAGATTGATTTATGGAATGTATGGATTGCATTTTAAGCTAAAATTAACATAGCACTTCTGATGTCTACCTCATACCCCTGTGATATTCTGGTTTTGTTTTCCAGACATCTAAGTGACTCCGCAAGGCATTTTTTTTTCCATAAAGCCAATACATATGCTTGGATTTGGAGTACAACAATATTCAACCATGAATAACAAAAGGACAAGGACCACTATCGCATCAAATAGAGAGGATGATGGAGATAAATGAAAGGCTTAGATAATTTGTTAACTGGCAAATCCTTATGTGAAAGGGAAAAAAAATTACAGACATTGGAATGAACTAAACTAACTAACACAACTCACCCCAGTAACGGAAATGGAAACTTCATCCCATATTCCAGTATTCCTATCTCTGCAATCAAAATTAACACTTGCGTTAGGTATAAATACATTTTGCTTTGCATGGCCTCTTCACAGTTCCAATTCTCTTAAAATTTCAAACAGACAACATGTAACACCCAAAATGCCCTAGACTTTTCTTTATATTCTCTTTGCCACTAATTTTTTGTCCTTTTAGCTTTTTACAACATTGGCATTATAGGCGTTACATGAAAAACTTGGCATTATGGATGAAGAACTTATTGGCTTAATATTTACAGTATATACCTAGCATTGGCTAACCAAACTAGAAAAATAATGATGAGCTTTAAATTCAAAGAGAAAAACTAATAATTACTTATGGAAAAAGAAAGCTTTAAACACATTACACGTCATAGCAATGTCACCTTATAGGAGCCATCCAATCCCAACCTTCAACATATTGTGTGGTCACATCCTTTCCTATCTACAAAAGAAAATGAATTAGAAATTCCACATGCTTGACTCGTCTTCCTCTCTCGCTCCCTCGATTCTTAACCGATTTCACTCTCTTGAAACACCTGAACTCATACTTGCTTTCATAAAAATTATGTAAATGGAAATGATAAAATGAAGGGATTAGATTTACTAAGCAACCTCGTGGTCACCACCTTGCCCTCCTTTAGGAGGAATAGTCCCAGGATGATCCGGAGGATAAACAAGAACAGCAAGCATGTTATTCCCATCCGGATGAAGAATATCGGTGACATCGATAGAGTGCCTTCGAAACATTCCTTTCGGTAGAATGGTTTTGTGGCCATTTAAATACACATCAGCTGAATAATTGATTCCGCGAAAGTTCAGATCACAGTGCTGATTGGTTGACTGCAAAGATCTCCATTCATCAAAATTAGATTATCAAACTAGAAACCACCCTTTCTAAATTCAAAATATGATTGTCATTAATGGCATCTTTGAATTGTCTGATTTGAGATTATCTAAGTACATATGAGTTATGGCTTATATAAAAATAGTCTGTTTATATTTCTTTTGTTATAGAAATAGATTATTCATAATGAATTATATAATAAACAACACTTAATTAAGTTTTCATCGAACCAGTTATTACTTATTAGGTATGTGGGAAATAGATTTTAGAAACTTAAAAGTATAATATGAAACTAAAAAAAGAAATGATGAAAAAAAACGTACAAGGTTGCAGTGAAAGTTTGTAAAAAACCAGAATGTGTAAAAGTCTCTCCCGGAATCAGCAATGTCTATGATGGCTTCATTTTGAAGTCCATAGAAAGGATCTGGCACGATCTTGTTATTGACTAAGGTCGCTAGAACACTGTGAAGTAAAATCAATAAGAAAGAAAGAAAGAAAAGTAGTAAATGGAAAGGGGGAAGAAGTGAAGATTACGTTCCGGGAAGAAAGGCTTGCATCCATGGGGAAATGGGGGAAATTGGAGGAGGCTCAGTAGTGGTGAGTTCAGTTCCGGTGAATTGGACTTCACTAGACCTAGCTGCTATCCAACCACCGCTTAGTGTGATCTTCCGGTGATGCTCCTCCGCCATCAAGATCAACCACCGTTTCTATAGTCAAATCCTTTATTTATAATCAAATATATCTTCCCCTTCTAATTTGTATTCATCGGATTATATGTTAACGATAAGTACTTGCATATTCACTAAATCAAATTTTAAAATTTAAATTATTATAATAGTTTAATCTTTCAACACAAAAAATTTCTTATTCTAAAATACGATGAATTTCAACTATAAGAGAAATCAAATTATATGTTTACTACAATTATTTATATATTATATACTTTTATTTACTACCACTGTGTGTCACAATAATCATATAAATATTTTCTATAAAAAAAAACACTAAATACTATTTACTAAAATGTAGATTATTATTTATTTAGTGTTGGCTCCTCTCCTCTAACGGTGTTTATCGTTCCGTGTTTTGAATTTTAAATATAGTTTATAGTGGATCATATATAGTTTATAGTGGATAATTATCCACTGTAAAATTTGTCTTAGAAGGTACATTTAAAATTCCGTGTAATCATTTGAATTTTAAATATAGTTTATAGTGGATCATTGTACGTAATAAAATTTGTCTTGTAAGGTATATATAAATTGATTTGATAGTAAAGTCTAAAACTATTGGCAATTTTTTTTTTTTTTTGTTTTTTTGCAAACCAACAACTTTTATAGAGACTGAATTGTAGTATCTTTTTATAAAAACAACAAATTAAACTTTAAAATTTTAAGAGTAAAGATATATTTAACCTTTATATATATATTTTTTTAAATAACTCATACTTGATACTTGAAAAAAAATAAAGAATGATAATAAAATATTCACCTTTTCTAATATTTCACACTTTTGAATTATGTTTTAATAAATAAAAATTCATAAATTTATATTGATGAAAATTGTTGCACTTGTCTCTATAGGTATAGTCGAGTTTGAATTCTCTCAAATACTTAAGGGTCTATTTATGAGAAAGAAAAAAAAATAATTTAATAATTAAAATATTAAATGCATATTTTTGCTTTTTTATTTATTTATTTTTCTCTCATAAATAGACATTCAAATACTTTTGTGTTAGCAATTTATTTTTTATTTGTAGTAAGCAATCAATATTATAATGGAAGAGATAAATTAATAATTTATCATGAATAACAAACTTAGTAAAACAACAAAAATTGTTAAAAATTTAATATTATTATCAATTTTATTAATTTTTACGATTTATTCAACAAAGTTCAATATTTAAATAAATAATTAGTTATTATTATAAAAAAATTAAGATATTAATTAAGTGCAATTAATTTAACAAAATTTATATAACATATTAATTAAATTTACTAAATTACCTTTTTAATCATTTAATTATTTGCATTAAATATTTTTGAATTAGATTAAAGATATATTAAGAATAATAGAATTAAATAATTAAAAAGATAGTAAATTTGTTCTTACAATAGCAATTAAAATTAGAATACTTTTTTGCTTATCATAAATTTCAAAGTAATAGATATCACTGATATCAATAAACATTTAATATGCTTTAAATTTGAGTCAACTGAATTTGAATATTAAATTTACATTTAGAATATTTCATACGTCTATTTTTCTCTCTCCTTTAGAAAAAGGGGTTCATTCAATGCATTTTAAATAAATAACAATACTTTTTTTAGCAACGTCATTATAATAGACTTATTTTCTTCATTACACGAAAACTAATTTTGCGTTATCACTTTATGTAACTGCTTTTGAGACACAATAAATAGGAGTACCACTTTGTCCTTAAATATAATTTTCTTTTGAAATTTTATCTTATCATTTTTTATAAGACTGTCTTACAATAAATACTTTAATGAAAACTTTAATTAATTACTATTGTGGTTTGATCTAATAGAACGATTAAACTTTTATAATATGGATGAATGTATTTATATTTAGTACATAACACATTTCAAATTTGTAAAATAATATTAATTTTTAATAAATTCAATACTATTATATTCTCTTTCTTAAATTTGATGAATGAAGTCAAACAAAATAATGATAACTAATGAGTCAAATAAAAACATGAGAAATGGCAAATAAAATGTACACATAAATCACATGATAAAAATATTTTTTTTAAAATAAAATTTAGAGTTATAATTGAGAAAATGATGTCTCAATCTATAATAAAAAAAGACTATAAAATTAAGTGATTATTTACTAAAAAATTTATATTTGTTTTTTTCCAATAATATTAGCAAACATCAGATCACAATATGTCAAATTTAGTATCTATTTTTTACCACTAAACTAAACCATTTCACATGATAAATAATTGATTTTACATGTTGCGGTGTGATCCCTATTCATATTCATTGAAGTTCTTATAAAAAAGCCCAAACTCAATGTCTTATGGTTTTGTATTCAATGTTTAATAATCTTGAAAACTGTAGGTTTTTTCTTTATTTATTAATCAATTGTTTATCAATAAAAAATATTAATCAATTGTGTTACATTTTACCATTGAACAAGCTCGACCACCAAAAAGAAAATTAATCATGGGTTAAACGAAACATTTGAAACCCAAATATGAATCCATATGGATAATGAAACAAAAACCTTTTTTATCAAATTGAAAGAAAAAAAAAACTGTGAAAAACTGATAGTGATAGGTTTAATTAAGTTTACGAGTGGAATTGGGTGTACACGGTGAGTAATGAAACGGGAGAAGACAAAGGAGCAAACATTTTAGTCATTATTAAAAAAATTAATTTAATCATGACCATAGATTCCAATCTAGTGATTTATGTGTGTTACTCCCACCTCTCAAAATACACTCCTTTTACTTGATATAGACCCTCTTACACCATTAATAACTTATGAGATAATATTATTTTTCGTTTATCCTATGGTTGAATAATTATTATTTTTATATGTATTATTGTAGTCAAATTTCATTAACATTAATTTATAACCAAATAATATTATATGTATATATATTCAATTAACATTGACTTTAATGTATATACGCTCATATAAAATTTTGTAAATATGATAATAACATGTAACCAAGCAATAAACTCTGTTAAACTTGTTTGGTAAAATTAACACTAATATGAAGAAAAAAAATTAAATTACATTGATATAATATTACAATTATGTTAAACCATTTAATAATGTTTTATTTAATATATATTTTACAAATTATTAAATTGAAATATTTTATCATATAAATTACATAAATTCTTACGTAAGTTTAAAACCACTTGGTATATTATTTATCGATATAATATTTATAAATAAAAGTGATCGGTGTAATAGTCTTAAGTACGTAGTATATTTATATGTGGGTGTAGAAAAACTTGTGTTGAGTATAGGTCCAAATATAATGCAAAAATGTGTTAATTACAAAAGAGACGTGCGGGTAACACTATTTGAAAAGCAACATAAATTCAAAATTCATAAATTTAATAATACTAACAGATTCGCCATTTGCATAAAATATGGGTTAGTTATACAATCTATATTTTCTTCAAAATATATATGGTACTAAAAAGAATGATATGCCCCAATAAATTATCCATAGATAGATAGATAGATATTAGACCTTATTTTTTTGTTTATCATGGGTTTAAGTAAACTACATATAATCTATAAACCAAGAACTCATACCAAAATCATAAGCTAAAATCTGGACTTGTACAACACCTTATAATTCTAATCTGAATATTTTATCTTCCTAGGATCTTTAGCCTTAATCTTCCAATGACCATCGGGGAAACTAGCATTTTTTGCTATTCTTCTATGCTTGACAATTCTTTCATTTGTTTTCTCCGTAAGTGCACAATATGATTGCAAATGCTTTGGCATAGTATCATAAACTTTCCACCATAAACGATGAGCCGAGTCACTAGCATATATATGACGATCTTGCATGTCCCAATTACAATCATAATCTCTATAACACATCCACGGCTTCAATCCCAAATAATGCATAGTGTACACATCCTCTATGACTTCATGCTTAGTATCATTTTTTCCTAGACTCCTAAACGATTTCATGTAATTAATTTTTTTTGGTAATCTATGCCACCATGTGAATATTTCATTTAAAAAACCTTGGTCACCTCCATTATATGGTTTCACCTTAGAAGTTTTATGCATCATATTCTCAAACACGCATTGCGATGGCTCAACTACCATTATACCGGAATTAAATATAACATCTTCATTAGGGGCAGCTGAAAGTTGAGGATAAGAAAATAAACCATCAATATTCTTCAAGACCAAAATATCGGAATCAATGAATATGATTTTATCATACATAGTTAGTTGCCACATACGAAGCTTGCTATAGTTCCATTGATTATATGCATCTTTTTTGGCAAAGGGACTTAAGATACGTTGAATGTGGATGATTTTCCATCCAGCGGATTTTAAACCGTCGATTGATTTAGGGGAAATAGAATCATCGGCTAGGAGGACAAGATCAATGGGTTCAGATATGCTACTACCGGTTAGTAGAATGCTTTGAGCAAGAGCTATTGCACCACAAACATAAGCTTCTGAAGAGTGAAGAACGGTTACATAAGCTAGCTTTGGAATTTGCACACTACTTTTATTTTTCCCCGATAATTGTGGGAAATAACCTCTCCACAACTCTTTACCTGCAATAATATACGTCACATTCAATACTAAATTTTTCTACTACATTACATCTTAAATACTATTTAAATAAATATGTAAATTTCAGAAAAAATTAAATTACAAAAAAAAAAATATATAGAAAACTGATCGGTCATTGTTTTTTGGATCAGGACCATAGAAACCCCCGGTTTAAATTATGTCGGAAAAGAGTGTAGTATTTATGAAGTTAAAAAAAAATCAGTATAATTATAATATAAATTATATTTTTCAAACCCCCAAAATGAAAGCGTTGACTACACGAAAAGGAAAAATAATATTATTATAACTTTCTTACACGAAAAGGAACACGTACACGAAAAGGAATATGTGTTGATTAAGAAAAGGAATATTATTATAACTTTCTTATATTTACTCGTAAATCCGGTATTATTAATTAATAAGAAACAAACAAAAAATAATAAACTAAAGTGTACCTGTTTGTGCATAACCAGGAGAAATCTGGCACGAACCAATGGGCATAAGAGTTTTTTGTTTGAGTCTGTTGAAATCAGGCTTGTAAACCCAATATTCATCTTGATGCATCAGTAAATCATCACATCTAAAAATCTCAACCATAGGACCACATGACCCCACAAACACAACATAAATATTCCTATTACCATTATCTAACTCTTTAACAAACCCATTTTCCACAACCAAATTAGCCACAATTAAATTAACTTGTAACCTCAACACATCTCTAATACCTTTTTCCTCCGTTGATCCTTGAACACCACATGGAACATTAACCATCACAACATCAAGATCTTTGTAATTCTCAAAATTTGGCATTGGCATGTTTGGACACTTTGGTAATTCACCATATTTTCCTTCCTCGTCGATCCATTCCGGAAAAAAATCATTCCATTTCAAATTCTCATCGACATGGTCAAAATGAACACGTACAAAATCTACTTGTGGTTGAATTTCATCCATTGATGTTGATATTGAATGTATGTTAACAAGACCTACCTTGATATTTGTTTTGCTATTCAAACCTTGTGATATAATTACTTCAAACCAAGCTGGTTTTTTTATCTCTTGAACATCAATTGTTTGATACTTGGTTGAAAGGACAAATATTAGAAGGGGTAAGGAGACAAGAACAAGAAATATAAAAAAACATGATTGCTTTGAAGTTGAACGAGATAGAGATTTAACAGAAGACATATTTTGTTTTTCTTCAAGTTTTGTGAATGAGAGACTTAGGTGGTTTACAATTTCACAACTTTTGAATGACAAAGGCTTAGGGCTTCACTCCCTTTGGCATGTTATAGTCAACAAGTTTTGAATGACAACAATTTTTACGGGGACATGTCAAAACTAACCTATAGATAAACACAATCACGCTCCTACAAATTTTTATATATATAGGAATAATAAATTAAGCAAAAAAAATATAGTAATAATAAATTAATTAAAATCTTATTTATTTTTTTCCAATTTTATTATTTGATTAAAATTTGACATGTTGAAAAAAGTAAATTTCCCCTATTAAATATTAAAAATGTCCTTTATTGTTAGCTTTATATATAGCACAACTTTTTAATTGGAAAGAATAGGGAATTTAAAATAAATAAATAATTTAACTTTTTCAACTTATTCATTATTTACAACTGTCACTATGTTGCTTAAAAGATATTTTCATGTGTTGGGGAATTTTTTTTAGCAGACGTGTGTGTTTGTATTTTTCTTCTTTTGACAAATGGTGTATCTTTTTTTATGAATGATAAATGGTGTATTTGTATCTTGATGTACGCAATTATATACATCTCAACCAAAGTTAGTATTGAGTCAAAAAAAAGTGTATCTTATTAGCGTATAAAATAAAATGTCAACTAAAGGAATATATATATGATACGACAAGAAATTATCACCTAGTTTTTTTTTTTTTGGCAAATCATTTTTTGTTGATAATGTGTTGAAATTCAAATAATAGTGTTAAAAAATTTAAAGTGATTATTGTTCGGGTGTGTTTAATATGATCTCCCGAAAAAATGGTCCAAAGAGAACTTTGTTATTTTTTGAAAAAAAAAATTATTTTTATAATAATAAAAAAGAATAAACAATAACTATAATATTTTATTAAATGAAAATAATTAACTCAATCAAGTTTCATTCAAGGTATTTAAAAAAATAAAGTCTCATTTGAAATATATGGGTGATTTGAGCAAATCAATAGTTTATAATATATTTTTTTTTTAGAATATATGATAAATATCACTATAATTACTTAACACAACTGTGAAGTTTCGTATTAGAATTTAAGACAAGACGTTTAACTTAACAATATCGACATATATAAGTTGAACTAAAACTTAAATATATAATTTATAATATTCTAAATATTTTAATTGTACATGGAGTCAAGTCATATATTCTAATTGTATTTTATTATTTAACTGCCTTTAGTAAGTCTCTCATCATGTGTTGGTAATGTGGCAAGATGCATTTTAAAAAACCAAATTAAGTATTTTTTTTAGAGTTAAATAAGTTTGTAATTCAAAAAGTTCTCATTTTTATTTTGGTCCCTACTTTTAAGTCAATTTATGTGAACTTTTATAATTTTTGAATGATTTTATGTAGATATGTTTAGAATATTAATATAATGACTTACATAAAAATTTAGAATTTTTAAAAGATATGTTATTAAATATAAATTTTTAAGCACCAAGCATTTAAAAATTCATATTTCTTTAAAAAATTATATATTTTTTATTTTTGTAATGAAGGTGTTTATAATGTCTCAAATATGACTACAAAAAATCATGGAAAAGTTTAAATTGTACATACAAATTGACTTAAAAGCAAAGACTAAAGGTGAAAACGAAAATTATTTAAGGAAAAAAAATTAAGAATTTTTTTATAGGAACTATAAACAAAATATTAAAATTTTATATTGACTAAATATATATATATATATATATATATATATATATATATATATATATATAATATGTCGTTTAAGTGAGTATAAGGGCACTAAAAATCTATTACAAGATCAAAATGGACTTTTTTTCAAACAAGAAAGAGTGAAAATGCATCACATCATAAATAAAAATATCTCAACTATGTTACCACCCCTTGATCGCCATATATCATTTGCATCACTTTAAAAATATTATTAAAATAAAAAAGAAAGATACAAAAGAACTTAGGAATTTAGATCAAAACTCAAGTTAGAAGAACCAATGAAACTCAACATCTATCTCATTAAAACCCTTGTCGCGAAAGCCTAGAAGGATAAAATCTGGCTAGATAACTTTTATTTTTATTTTGATTAGATAATGTGGCTTGATAATTTATAACATTTTGACTTATAAAAAACATTAATGTTATGTATCTATTATAGGACTTTCTTGTAAATTCATATCTCACATTAAATAAAGAAATAAAGGTATAAAACGAATTATAGTAATGTCCAAATATGTTTCTTTTTATTTTTATTTTTATATAGTACATTTTTTGTAAATTTTGAGAAAACTTATTTAATAAAAAGACTATTGAAAAATCACTTATAAAAAACTGTTATTACTTTTGGAAAATTATTTTGAAAGGAGTTTTTGAAAAAAAGTAGGACGTTTTATGATTAAAATTTTACATTAATTAAAAAGGTTAAAATTGGCAATTATAAAAAAACAAAATTCTCACCCTTATTTAAATCCGTTAAAATATTTTGTATTCTACACTCTTCGTGCAACAATAAGTGATATGATTTATTTACAATTTTTTTTCAATATAAATTATATCTCGTTTACTTTGTTCAAATATTTTGTGTTTTGATTTTATAACATGTGTGTTCATTTTGTTTTAATGTGAAACTCTTTAAGTGAATTAATATCGTAAAGAGAATATGAAATATTAGATAATAAAGATATATTTTTAAAAATAATAAAAATATTTTTTTGATATTTTCATTATTTTAAAAAGATATAGACAATTGTCATTTTACAAAGTCTTTTACCTTCTTATCGATGTGTAAATTTAACGTACAATTTAGGAAATGAAAACAATTTGTTTTTTTTTACAAAGTAAATTACCGTTATTTTTTCAAGTTTCAAGAGTTAACGAAAATAACATAGACACAAGGCTTGCCCAAGGGAGAGACACGCAAAACCTTTGTGGTAGACCTTGCCAAAAAATACTTTTTTATTTTATTTTATTTTAATTTTTATATAGAGGTCGGATAATATATTATAAAAGCTTTTTAACTATACATATAAAATAAGACTTTCAAAAAACTTGTAATTTTCATTTTTTTTACATAATCATTAATCAAATTGATATATGTGTTGATTGCACTTCTAAAAAGCATTATTTTTTCACTAAAAAATATCTTATATTAAATGCATTGTTTTTTACTAAAAATATCTCTCAACATATCAAATTGAAATCTTCGTCTGAAACTTTGCTATCAACACTACAAAACAATTAATTTTTCACTTTGACCCTACTTCCTTATTCCTTCCTTTATTTTATTTTTAGTTTTAAATTTTAATTGTGTGATTAGCTCTTGTCAGGGTCATACTACATTCATGATCAACCATTTTTATTTGGTTTGAGCAGAAACTAGAAGATTTTTTTTCTTTCAAATAGTATCTTATCGATCAGGTTTTATTATTCTAATATTTATCTTTAATCTTTTTGAATATGTGTTGTTTCTAAATAGATTTGAACAATTTAAATTGTATGCATATATTTTTTATTTTCTATTTAATATTGAGAAATAACAATTATTGGATAATGAAAAATTAAAAGAAAATTGGATTAGCCTTGAAAGTTCTTTAAAACATAAAGACAACTCAGACATTGATGAATTAAATTTATTTGTAGAACTTAAAATTATAAGAGAAATAATACAAGTAAAAAATGATACACCAATTGACATACTTAATTATATAAGAAAATTAGATTCTTTTTCAAATGCATATATTGTTTATAGAATAATGTTAACAATTATTGTAAGTGTCACTTTAACCTAAAGAAACTTTTCGAGACTCAAATTAATTAAATTTTATATAAGATCAACGACGTCACAAGAAAGATTAAATAAATTAGCTTTATTATCGATTGAAAAATAATTTTTAAACAAATTCGATTACAATAATTTGATAAATAATTTTACATCGAAAAAAGTGCGAAAAATTAATTTAAAATGAAATATTAATAATTTATTTATTAATTTTAAAAACATTCTGTATGATAATTTCATTTTATACCTTATAACGTGTTGGACTAACGATATATAGAGAGACAAATTTATTTTAATTCACTCTACCTAACTATTAATTACTATCTTTTCCTTTAACCTAAAAAATTTATCCTAAATCAATGCGATTTAATCTACTTAAATTTCTAATTTAGTACAATTAATTTATAGCCTTACAAATAAAATAAAAAAACAAGATTATAACCACGACAACTCTTCTTCAAATAGTATAACAGATTTTTTTTTATTTTCTTATTTTGCTTGTGAATAAGTTTTCGTATAAAGTATTTTTGAGTCCGTTTTTTTTAATCCTTTCTCTATGTTTACAGCGTGACGATTGAGTGAGTTTTAATGTGGTGGTGTTATAGTAGAAAAAGTGAAGGTGCAGATAATAGTAGCCCTAAAACGAAATGCAATCTAAGTGGGCTGGGCCCATATTACAAGTCGCAGTAAATCGATCCAGATTGTGTTTAACGACGAAATTGAGTAGCTTATTCAAGTAGTGAACATAGATTTGTTCGAGTAAGGAAAGAAGAACCTTCAGAATATAGAATTGTAGAAAGAAAGAAGAAAAGAGAGAGATCTGTGTGTAGAAGAAGAAGAAATGATGATGTCAGGAAAATATACAACCATTGATAACCAGCAGCTTCAAGGATCTGTTCCTGTTAGTTTTTTTTTCTTTTCTTTTCATTTTCTTTCCATCCAAATTTTATCATTCTGTTTTGACTCTAATTTATTACAGGCCGTTCCAGATCCACCATCTGTAACCGTCAAGTTCACCGGTACAACTCTTCATAACTTCGTTTCCATTTTTGATTTTGTTAATCGATTCATTTGAATAGATCAGTTTCCGTTGTTGGATTTTGATAGCTGGAAACTCCTCCATTTTCAATTGCTTGTGTTTTTGTTCCTAATTAAGTTTGCGTGAATTTAATTTGAATCTGTTATTTTTTAGACTCGGTTTTGTTGAATTGATTTCATAGAGAATATTTGATTTGATGATCGAATGTTTTACTTTGTAGATTCGAATCTTCAGACATTTCCCCCATCCCAAGCTCAGGGGAAGATTACCGGTGGTTCTAGGCCACCTCGTGATGCAGATGGTATGTTGTTTTGCTTCTAGATGCATTACTCGTAATAACTGATCCAGTTATGATTTTTGATTTGAATGTGAGTGAGAATATGCTTTCACTGCTCCGTCTTAGCTAATCTTAGCTAAGCCGCTGTGCAATTAATATTCTTACTTCTTAGTGGGAATAATAGCAGTGTTGTTAATAGCGGATTGCAATAAAATGTGTTCAAATTCTGCTATGCAACAATACTGTAGTGCTGCTATTTGACAACATTATAAATTGCTCGTGGAACAATAGCGATTTGATCAAATTTCAATACGATATAGCTGCTATTTAGCAACACTGGGTAATAGATACTGAACTTGAGGGATTTAGTTGAACGGTCTAGAGATCAGGGTTTTAAATAGTGGTTGTAGTTGATATTGTGGAGAATTGCATCAAATGCAGCTAAGTTGCGGGAAAATCATCATATAAAACCGTAATGTCACGTCCCAGATTGAAGTGCCTGACCTTTATTTAAAACTTTGCTTGAGATAACAACATAGTAAAGGAGATGACATCATAGGGGACTTGGGTTTTACTGATATTGGCGATATTTGACAGGTTTTAAAATACTGATATTGGAAATTAGAAAGATATGCCTGGAAGAAGCAACTGTGAGGGAAACATGGGTTTATGCTTATTATTTATAGCATAACATTGCCTTTTGTGCTTCTAGCATTATGGTTGAACTTATGATGTTTAATTAATTTTCTTGCTTATCAGTCTGACGTGTTCATGTCGAACTGTGCGACTCATGTAGATTCATTTTCAAAACCTGTATCTGGTTCTGATGAACCCCAGCAGGGTGGTTGGCTTCGGAATTTTGCAGTTGCTGCTTACAAACCATACTTTGACGTTGACACTTCAGATGTTTTGGAGAGGATTATAGACTCACTTTTTCCATTCAGAGGAACTTTTAATGAAAAAACTTCTACCAACCCTGATTTGTAAGTAGACCTTTTCTTTTGCTCATTTAATGGACCGATCAGACTAATAATACTTAAGTTATGAGTTCTGACATATTTCAATATTCAACTATGGCGTGGATATTGTTAATATTATTTTTATGAAGATAGGTGTAGCTAAATTGTTGAGTTGTGACCAGTTCTGAAATGCTAATATCCTCTGAGCCATAATAATGTAGAAGACATTAATGAAGAACTATAATACATTGGTGATTTTGAGTTTTGTGCTCTATTTTATTATGTTTCACCTTTATTTGGAGGGGGTAGGGGTAGGGTGGGGGTGAATTAACTTTTATCTGTTCAACATTTTATTTATCATAGTGAAGAGGTATATATATCATAATCATTGAAACAAGCGTATTAAAACGGCTGTGATATGTTGTATCACTAGTAAGTTATTCTTTGTTTGCTCATAACTAGCAAACCTGTTAGTTTTTAAGTTTTGTAACCGAAAGCTATGACTTTGTATAAGCACTAGCAGTAGGGGTTGTCTAGTTTATGTATATTAGCTGGAGAAGTGAATTAATGAACTTAATAAAGTCAGGGCTTAAATAATTTTGTAGTCGATAATATACAGTTTTTCTGTTTAGCCCCAAAAAAATTCTTGTTGACTTCAATTCATAAAACATAGAAAACTTTAATGTTCATCGTTGCATTGGTTTTAGTCCTTGCAATTCTTGTTTGTGTTAGAATCCGTTCCTACATACTCTCTATTCCAGGGACTAACATCAATATGATCTACATATTTTGGAGACTAATTCCAACATATGTACAGATATTACAAGGACTTAACCAAAACAAGGACAAAAAGCGACTTTTCCTTTTAGGGATTCAAACCAGGAATAATTTGTTATAGGGAGTAAAGCCAAAATTGGTGCATGTTACTGGGACTAAAAAGATATTTCACCCTATATAGTCAAATCTAGTGGCAACAGTAAAGAGCCATTACTTTAAATGCGATTAAGTATTTCACACCCAACTGACATGGGACTGACGCCTGCATCAGTGCTGTTAGGTTGGAACAAGTGGTCCATCCACAACTGAGGTGGACAAACTGGGATCTAAAATACCTATTGATGCAGGGCAGAAGATTGAAAGGAATATGCTATCACTCCAGTAAATGACTTAGAATCCACTTGGTAGATACATTGAATGCAAGGAATGTTTTTGAATCAATACGGATAATTGACAATATTAGTTGTAAAGTATCCCATATGATCACAATGAATAATGAAAGTTACAATAATACACAATTACATAGTTTTTCATGCTTGGCTGCTTGTTGTGAATTCGATTCCATGGGTAATGTTGTTTCTTTTTGCTAGGTTATACTCTAATTCAATTATTTGCTGGTTTTGTTTAGTTTCATGTTTATTTATGGAAACATGATATGTGGCCTTATTTCTTACTCATAAACACTGGTGTTCTAAGACGAAGATGCTGCCTATTTTTAACTTTGGAGGAGAAATGTTATATAGTTTTGTAGCAGCATATAATTTTGAGTTCACCATAAATGTACTCAGGTATGGACCATTCTGGATTTGCACTACATTAATATTTGTAGCAGCGTCTATTGGAACATTTGTGACATATATAGCACACAAGTTGAAGGATAAGGAATGGGACTATGACATAAATCTGGTGACTTGGTCTGCTGGTTTGTTTTATGGCTATGTTACCATCGTTCCTCTTTGCCTGTATGTAATCCTTAAATACTTCTCTGTACCGGCGGGACTTGTTCAACTATTCTGCCTATATGGATATTCCCTGTTTGTCTTTATTCCAGCTCTGGTAAGTCACTTCTCTTCAATTTTCTCCCTCTTATTTTAAAGAAGCATATAAAGTTTGACATCTTAACGGCATTATTATATTATTATATCCTGAAATGTGAAACCGTTTGTTTGGTGCAGTGTATGTCGATTGTTCCACTGGATATATTCAGATGGGTGGTTGCAGGTGTGGCAGGGCTCATGTCGGCAACATTTGTCGCACTTAACCTCCGGGCACATATCAAGTCGGCAGGCGAAAGGTGGTTCTTCATTGTTGCTGGCATTTTTCTGTTGCAGTTGGCACTATCTGTTGTATTAAAGATCTACCTCTTCACTGTATCAGTTTAAAAGAAAACTTTGAATGTGTGAATGAAATATATATAACGACGAAAAAGCTTTTTGGCCGTTTAGGTACTCATTATTACGGTTTAGTTGAAATATAATTCACAGATTAAACCTTTGTGTATTCATTCATTTGTGGCAATATAATGTGAGTAACCTGTGATTTTTTTTCATAACTAGAGTAGCACTCTGCATTTGTCGCTGACATAATAACTGAGGGCAACTTGGGCTTTTGTAGTTTTTTCAGTTAATATCTTGATGTTGGGGGTATTTTCTTTTGTTGATTGCGTTGCATGATTGAACTCGAGTCAAAGTTATGAAAGTTACAAATATTTTATAAACGGAAATGTTGTTTGTAGCGAACTGTATCTTCCTGACAAGTCATGAACCTACATGATTGGTCTATTTCGCCACTTTTCCTTCGTGAAGTTCTGACCACTCTTTTAAGAACTAAACATGTAATACTTCGTGAATATGCTATGCTTGTGCGTCGCGATATACAGCAGCGTTCTTTTAAAAATGATGTTTTGGAATGATTTGAGAAGATCACGAGCATAGCTTGGCTCTCAACTTCCATTATCTTCGTGAAGGAAGCAATTAGCACAATGAGTGAAACCTTTAGTACGATTTTTATCCCATAAAAATTTAAATTTAATTTAAACCAGATTGAAGTAAATTAAATTTAAACCATTATACGTCGCACTTTACAAACCAATGAATTTAATATGCTTTATTAAACAATTTTCAGATGCAGAAATCATATCTATCATCAGTGGGTCAAATTAACACGATAATATGCCTCCAGAACCTAACTAGAATTAGCATTGCATGGTAAAAAGTCAACACAATCTCAGAGAAGCATTTCATCGTGCTTAGTATTTACCAGAAAATTTGGCAATTATCATCGGTTCGTACTTCATCATATCTGATTTTAAATACAAGCTGAAATACAAATAGTGTAGTCTTGATTCGACATTAGATATGTGATAAGAGTTCATAAAATAATTGCCACACAAGTTTATGACTAAAATTGGGGTGGGGGTTGGGATTGGGAGGCCCACTCATGTGAGTTCTGCAAAGTAAGCAACATCAACACATGAAGAGCCCATCACCCCTCCATAAATTCTTGCACCAATTCATGGATGCGGCGACCGGCTCTCACCGCTCGCTTTGTTTTCCTTACTCATTAGTTTAAGGCAACGATAATCGTAGCAATAACCTTCTTATTTATACACTACATGTTGGCTTCTTGAAAACAATATAACCGATGTGGGACTTTAACTACATTATTACTAGCATTATAATAGCTCCATCTTCTCCTTCTTCTTCGTCACCACCAAACGTCGGAGTCATGCTCGTTCCTCTGTTCATGTCGAACTGTGCGACTCATGTAGATTCATTTTCAAAACCTTTATCTGGTTCTGATGAACCCCAGCAGGGTGGTTGGCTTCGGAATTTTGCAGTTGCTGCTTACAAACCATACTTTGACGTTGACACTTCAGATGTTTTGGAGAGGATTATAGACTCACTTTTTCCATTCAGAGGAACTTTTAATGAAAAAACTTCTACCAACCCTGATTTGTAAGTAGACCTTTTCTTTTGCTCATTTAATGGACCGATCAGACTAATAATACTTAAGTTATGAGTTCTGACATATTTCAATATTCAACTATGGCGTGGATATTGTTAATATTATTTTTATGAAGAATAGGTGTAGCTAAATTGTTTTGAGTTGTGACCAGTTCTGAAATGCTAATGTCCTCTGAGCCATAATAATGTAGAAGACATCAATGAAGAACTATAATACATTGGTGATTTTGAGTTTTGTGCTCTATTTTATTATGTTTCACCTTTATTTGGAGGGGGTAGGGGTAGGGTGGGGGTGAATTAACTTTTATCTGTTCAACATTTTATTTATCATAGTGAAGAGGTATATATATCATAATCATTGAAACAAGCGTATTAAAACGGCTGTGATATGTTGTATCACTAGTAAGTTATTCTTTGTTTGCTCATAACTAGCAAACCTGTTAGTTTTTAAGTTTTGTAACCGAAAGCTATGACTTTGTATAAGCACTAGCAGTAGGGGTTGTCTAGTTTATGTATATTAGCTGGAGAAGTGAATTAATGAACTTAATAAAGTCAGGGCTTATTTTTTTTCATAACTAGAGTAGCACTCTGCATTTGTCGCTGACATAATAACTGAGGGCAACTTGGGCTTTTGTAGTTTTTTCAGTTAATATCTTGATGTTGGGGGTATTTTCTTTTGTTGATTGCGTTGCATGATTGAACTCGAGTCAAAGTTATGAAAGTTACAAATATTTTATAAACGGAAATGTTGTTTGTAGCGAACTGTATCTTCCTGACAAGTCATGAACCTACATGATTGGTCTATTTCGCCACTTTTCCTTCGTGAAGTTCTGACCACTCTTTTAAGAACTAAACATGTAATACTTCGTGAATATGCTATGCTTGTGCGTCGCGATATACAGCAGCGTTCTTTTAAAAATGATGTTTTGGAATGATTTGAGAAGATCACGAGCATAGCTTGGCTCTCAACTTCCATTATCTTCGTGAAGGAAGCAATTAGCACAATGAGTGAAACCTTTAGTACGATTTTTATCCCATAAAAATTTAAATTTAATTTAAACATATTGAAGTAAATTAAATTTAAACCATTATACGTCGCACTTTACAAACCAATGAATTTAATATGCTTTATTAAACAATTTTCAGATGCAAGAAATCATATCTATCATCAGTGGGTCAAATTAACACGATAATTTGCCTCCAGAACCTAATTGGAACTAGCATTGCATGCTAAAAAGTCAACACAATCTCAAGTATTTCTACGTGCTTAGTATTTACACCAAATTTTGGAAATTATCCACCATAAATAACCGATGATTCGTATTTCGACTTTACCATATCTGATTTTAAATACAAGTTAGTCTTGATTGTTTTATTTTAAGCAGAGTGTACTCTTGATTCGACATTAAATATAATTAGAGTTCAATATAAAATAATTGCCATATAAGTATATGACTAAAATTTGGGTGTGGGTTAGGTTTGGGAGGCCCGCACATGTGGGTTCTGCAAAGTAAGCAGCATCAACACATGAAGAGCCCATCACCCCTCCATAAATTCTTGCACCAATATACGGATGCGGCGACCGGCTCTCACCGCTCGCTTTGTTTTCCTTACTCATTAGTTTAAGGCAACGATAATCGTAGCAATAACCTTCTTATTTATACACTACATGTTGGCTTCTTGAAAACAATATAACCGATGTGGGACTTTAACTACATTATTACTAGCATTATAATAGCTCCATCTTCTCCTTCTTCTTCGTCACCACCAAACGTCGGAGTCATGCTCGTTCCTCTGTTCATGTCGAACTGTGCGACTCATGTAGATTCATTTTCAAAACCTTTATCTGGTTCTGATGAACCCCAGCAGGGTGGTTGGCTTCGGAATTTTGCAGTTTTTTTTCCATCCAAATTTTATCATTCTGTTTTGACTCTAATTTATTACAGGCCGTTCCAGATCCACCATCTGTAACCGTCAAGTTCACCGGTACAACTCTTCATAACTTCGTTTCCATTTTTGATTTTGTTAATCGATTCATTTGAATAGATCAGTTTCCGTTGTTGGATTTTGATAGCTGGAAACTCCTCCATTTTCAATTGCTTGTGTTTTTGTTCCTAATTAAGTTTGCGTGAATTTAATTTGAATCTGTTATTTTTTAGACTCGGTTTTGTTGAATTGATTTCATAGAGAATATTTGATTTGATGATCGAATGTTTTACTTTGTAGATTCGAATCTTCAGACATTTCCCCCATCCCAAGCTCAGGGGAAGATTACCGGTGGTTCTAGGCCACCTCGTGATGCAGATGGTATGTTGTTTTGCTTCTAGATGCATTACTCGTAATAACTGATCCAGTTATGATTTTTGATTTGAATGTGAGTGAGAATATGCTTTCACTGCTCCGTCTTAGCTAATCTTAGCTAAGCCGCTGTGCAATTAATATTCTTACTTCTTAGTGGGAATAATAGCAGTGTTGTTAATAGCGGATTGCAATAAAATGTGTTCAAATTCTGCTATGCAACAATACTGTAGTGCTGCTATTTGACAACATTATAAATTGCTCGTGGAACAATAGCGATTTGATCAAATTTCAATACGATATAGCTGCTATTTAGCAACACTGGGTAATAGATACTGAACTTGAGGGATTTAGTTGAACGGTCTAGAGATCAGGGTTTTAAATAGTGGTTGTAGTTGATATTGTGGAGAATTGCATCAAATGCAGCTAAGTTGCGGGAAAATCATCATATAAAACCGTAATGTCACGTCCCAGATTGAAGTGCCTGACCTTTATTTAAAACTTTGCTTGAGATAACAACATAGTAAAGGAGATGACATCATAGGGGACTTGGGTTTTACTGATATTGGCGATATTTGACAGGTTTTAAAATACTGATATTGGAAATTAGAAAGATATGCCTGGAAGAAGCAACTGTGAGGGAAACATGGGTTTATGCTTATTATTTATAGCATAACATTGCCTTTTGTGCTTCTAGCATTATGGTTGAACTTATGATGTTTAATTAATTTTCTTGCTTATCAGTCTGACGTGTTCATGTCGAACTGTGCGACTCATGTAGATTCATTTTCAAAACCTGTATCTGGTTCTGATGAACCCCAGCAGGGTGGTTGGCTTCGGAATTTTGCAGTTGCTGCTTACAAACCATACTTTGACGTTGACACTTCAGATGTTTTGGAGAGGATTATAGACTCACTTTTTCCATTCAGAGGAACTTTTAATGAAAAAACTTCTACCAACCCTGATTTGTAAGTAGACCTTTTCTTTTGCTCATTTAATGGACCGATCAGACTAATAATACTTAAGTTATGAGTTCTGACATATTTCAATATTCAACTATGGCGTGGATATTGTTAATATTATTTTTATGAAGAATAGGTGTAGCTAAATTGTTTTGAGTTGTGACCAGTTCTGAAATGCTAATGTCCTCTGAGCCATAATAATGTAGAAGACATCAATGAAGAACTATAATACATTGGTGATTTTGAGTTTTGTGCTCTATTTTATTATGTTTCACCTTTATTTGGAGGGGGTAGGGGTAGGGTGGGGGTGAATTAACTTTTATCTGTTCAACATTTTATTTATTATAGTGAAGAGATATATATATCATAATCATTGAAACAAGCGTATTAAAACGGCTGTGATATGTTGTATCACTAGTAAGTTATTCTTTGTTTGCTCATAACTAGCAAACCTGTTAGTTTTTAAGTTTTGTAACCGAAAGCTATGACTTTGTATAAGCACTAGCAGTAGGGGTTGTCTAGTTTATGTATATTAGCTGGAGAAGTGAATTAATGAACTTAATAAAGTCAGGGCTTTAACAATCATCCAAATTAATCTTTAATTTTTAAAGGGTTATTAATTTTGTCCCCTAAAATTGTAGCCTCTTCCTATTTGATGGATACGTGCTCCATTTGTATGAAATGCTTCTTATTCTATTCATGTTTGTGTAATTAATGAACTAATCCAATAAGCAATTTGGTTTAGTTCCATTTGAACTAATCATAAAACAGGATTAGATAACAAGTCACAATGCACATTAACCAATTAACGCAGCATAATCATTGTCAGATAATATTATTATATATAAATAGTAAAAATATTTCCTGTGAGAAATTATAGAAGAGTTAGACTCAAAACACCACACAAACTAATTTCTAATTAAGTTCACTTACACCACATTTACACAAGAAAAACAAAGTAATTAAACTATAGCTTAATTATCCATTATGAAAGCTTAAAACAAAAGCTAGAAAACACTACTCAATGTAGGTAATTGATGATTACAAGCATAAAAGCCATCAGAACAACAACATTAACATGCATAGAAGTAGTTGCAGCAGAGAAAGTTCCAGCAGTAGTATTTGTAGTAAGAACAAGAACCATCCAATCATCCTCAGAACCAAGTCCAGCACCAGTGTACTTTGAATTGTTAAGAAACTTTGCATATATATCAGAATGAGTGTAATTAGAGAGCACAATAGTTGGTTCTAATTTGGACACACAGACAGGTAGAATGACACCATCTGCTGTTGTGTTAATATTGATGCCACATTTATCTATATGTTTTTGCAAGTTTGGGATTCTTTGGTTTCCACCAGGACCAGAAACTGGATAGTATTGACTCACTTTTTCACATGGTGTGTCTTCAATTTCATCGGCAACTTCATCAGCTAAACAGTGTGCCTTGTCATTTTGGTACAGTGGTGGTAGGTTCTTTGTTTGTCTGTAGCTATTGATTCCCTTCAATACACTGTCCTCCTTGTCTAATCAAAAACCAATTAAACATGTTCATATGCATAAGAAAAATTATTATCAAAATTATGCAACTCTTTTTTATGCAATCAAATCAACCAACAATGTCATGGGAGTACCATTAGATTCATGGAAAAAGTTTTATGGTACTTAAATTTGTAACACATTATCCTATAATAGTCCTTAAATGTATCAAAAATATACTTAAATGTTGTTAGTCAATTTTGTTAGCTTAGTTTTGTAATTTTGACTAAAGTGACAACATTTAACACATTTAAGCAAAATATGTTACAAAATTACTATGGCGCCGAGATTTTGGTGGTGAAGCTCTAAAGTATAAAGTTGTAGTTGTGTCCTGCACTAAAATGTTTAATCTATACAATACCTATAATTGTGATTCTCATTTCATTCAGACAACAAAGACAATATACTATATGTAGTGCTGACCTTGAACATGTTTAGGGTGTCGCACAAGACCTCAAATTTTCAAGGCATCAAAATTTTACTTTTATAATATACAAAATTATATAGTTTAATGTTTTTTCTTCTTAAACTTCTAAGTCTAAAATTCTAAACTTTGTTGGACCCATGTACAAAAAATGATTGCATTTTTTATCCTTAGACTAAAATTAGAACCTCAAAAAGAAAAATATTTTGTTTATCAATTCTCTTACTCTCGTTACAGTTTTAATACCTAAAATTTGTGAAGAACACAAATTCAGATTTTTATTATAAGAATTTCTTTTACCAAAAATTATTCATCTCTATTCTCATTCCAAAAAAATCTCTTGTTAAGATAATTGTTGAATGGGATCTTATCATACAAAAACATGTTAATAGCATCAAACATAAAAAAATTCATTATCATTATCTTAGTCATAAGATCCAAGATGAATTGATTAATATCATATTAAATATAATAAAATCCATTATCATAATCATAATACAACTTATAATAAAATAAAGAACATGAAGAAAAAAACTAAAATATGGCACCAAATTCAAACTTCCCATGTAGCACCAAAATTTTCAGGGATATGTTGGAATTATTATGTGGTGTTCTCATGCTGAAAATTGCATTGCACAAGGAAGTTGAATTTTCTGGGGTTCAAAAACATTGAGACTAGTTGAAATTGTTAAGTATGTACATCAAATTCCTCAAACCATGATTAATTTTTTCGCATTCAAGTAAAGTTTAATGCATAAACATAACAAATACACATTCATCAATTCAAGTAACTGAAAAAAAAATTAATTTGCCTGAAAAATTAACAATAATACATAATATAAAAATAAAAATGAGAGGAAATAGAAAGGCTTAGAGAGAAAAAAAAGTACCACTACAGTGCACTGGATTGGACAAGAGTATGAAAGTAAACACAGATGCAAGAAGTACATGATTAAGTTTGAAGAAAGCCATAGTTTGAGTTCAAAAGTGCAAGACGTTTTGATGAAAGGATTGAATTAAATTAAACTTGAGAAAAATGTAATTTTTGAACAAAGTGTGTAAAAGTGGGAGAGCCTAGTAATGACAGGTATAAGTGCTTCTCCTGCTACACGTGGCTGACATGCAAGCTAACAAGTTAACCCCATTATCTCATCTCATTATAATTGATTTTAACTGTATACATTTCAATTGAGAAAAGAGACCACGTTTCATGAAAATCTAGCATATCACGGTTACTTTTAAATTACAATTATAAAATCTAGCTTATCACAGTTATTTATTGGTTCATACTTGAAGATGTGTAACATTATCAAATCCATAAATAAAACTGTTAATTCAAAATTTTAGTTACAAAAGAAATTGAGACATTCAAGAATATGCATATGATGTTACATAGCCATATCCAACTCAAACTCAAACTCAAACTCAAACTGTGTTGGTTTCTTTACATATGTGTCAGCTGCATGCCATCAATGGCACACGTCAACACCTTGTTTTGCCACTCCTCTCCACATGGCATACTCAAATTCTTTACAAGAAGCCACGTGTATACAGTTGCCAAAATCTTGTACAACAAAACCAAATTGACCCATTAGTATATGTTTACACCCTACATAGCCACTTTGTTCGACAACAACCTTAAAAAATCATCTCCAAATTTTCAACAACTCATAACTAAGTCATCTGTGAAAATGGCTTCCGGTGAACAAAAGTTTCCTCCTCAGAAACAAGAGACACAGCCTGGCAAAGAACATGCTATGAATCCAACACCCCAATTCACTTGCCCTGATTACAAGCCATCAAATAAGCTTCAAGTAGTTATCTAGTATAATTCAATCTTCTTCATAAAAATTGAATCAATTTAATAATAAATTGTGTTATGTGTAATTTTCAGGGGAAAATAGCAGTAGTGACTGGAGGTGACTCTGGAATAGGACGTTCTGTATGCAACTTATTTGCATTAGAAGGTGCTACTGTGATTTTCACTTATGTGAAGGGTCATGAAGACAAGGACGCAAGGGACACACTTGATATGATAAAAATGGCAAAGACTGCAGATGCCAAAGATCCAATGGCTATACCAGCTGACCTTGGTTTTGATGAGAATTGTAAAAGAGTAGTGGATGAGATCATCAATACTTATGGCAGAATTGATATTCTTGTCAACAATGCAGCTGAGCAGTATGAGTGTGGTTCAATTGAGGAGATTGATGAACCAAGACTTATTAGGGTGTTCCAAACCAACTTCTTCTCCTATGTCTTCATGACTAGGTAAGAAACAAAAGTGGCGACAACACTTCCTGTAACACTCTTTTCAACACTTACTCTCTCATTAGGTGAATTTTATGTAGGTTCATCCGGACCTATGCATGAATTTCAGTTAACAAGTAGATAGAGCCTTGGAAAGTTGCAATAAAATGTTAATCAAATTATATTATTATATATGTATAACATAAAATTGGATCCATATATAACATAGTCTTGTAACTCTTAAATTAAAATAAAGCATAGGTTATTTCATGATTTTGGGTTTGACAAACTTTTGTATAATAGGCATGCACTGAAGCATATGAAGGAAGGAAGCAGCATTATCAACACAACATCAGTGAATGCATACAAAGGACACCCAACATTGCTGGACTACACATCCACTAAGGGTGCCATTGTGGCCTTTACAAGGGCACTTTCACTTCAGCTGGTGAGCAAGGGAATAAGAGTGAATGGGGTTGCACCTGGACCTATTTGGACTCCATTAATACCATCCTCTTTCAAGGAGGATAAGACTACTCAATTTGGTTCTGATGTGCCAATGAAGAGAGCTGGGCAGCCTGTTGAGGTTGCTCCCTCCTTTGTGTTTCTTGCCTGTAACCAATGCTCTTCTTACATAACTGGCCAAGTCCTCCACCCCAACGGTGATATACTTTTATATGCATCTTTGTTACATTTTTTTAGACATGAATCTAGTATTTCATTGTATGGGTTTTCTTACCTTTTTTATTTTTCAGGTGGAACCATTGTGAATGCATAGGTGATGCTTGAGATCTGTGTGCAATGTTTTTGCGGTTTTTGTGTACTTAAACTATGTTAAGAATGGCAGAGCGTAGTCAGCGTAGTATAAATGTAACTGCTGCTTGTTTGTACATTTTGCTCTAAAATGTAGAAACATTATATAATAAATAAATAAAATAATATACTACATGGAAGTATGTGTTTTAGTATGGGAAATGCTAATATGTTAGCATGACCCTTTTACTACACATGTGGATGTCATAATCAAAATTGTGGTTTGACTGGTTGTAGAACTTCGTGTTTACCCGAGAGTCTTAATCAAACGTCAATTTAATACAACCAAAAAATGGGGTGCTCTGTAGAATCCTGATAGTGTGTGCAATACAGTCACACGTAAGTTCCTGGTTCAATTGATTGACATCATGATCCATATCCATATATCCGAGGATTTATTTCCTCCAATTTTCTATTCAAGATTGAATAGAAAAGAAAATTACAAGTAACTCCAAAAAGAAAGAAAACGATACATAATGATGCACACGGATGTTAAAAGACAAACATAAACTTCTAAACTTTTTATTAATTTTAGAATCAGATCCCTTGATCATTGACTTCAATAAACTTCTAAACTTTTTATTAATTTTAGAATCAGATCCCTTGATCATTGACTTCATTCCTTGGGGAAAAAAAAAAGGAACATCAAGATGAATGCTCAAAGCTAATTTCAACACCATTCCCACCAATTCCGGCAATGAAACATTGGAATCCGCTTGACTCCAATTCAGCAATCACTTTATCAACAACGGTGGCCGAAAGCACTGATTAAAGCATGTCAAGGAAGGGAACAAGAAACTGAGATTAAATAACACATTCAAGATATTTAAAATCTATTAAATCAATATGGGTTATAGGGCGTAAGGGAAAATAAAACTACTTCGAAAACTTATAATCAAATGAAATTAAATGTATTAATGTTATGTCAATGTTTGAACGGACATATCTTAAACAATGTCTTAAACAAATTTGAAGTGGTGGTGCTATAGGCTCTTTCTAACAGTATTTTAAAAATGCATTGAATTAACCAGTTCAATTAAAAACCGATCCGTATTTCAGTCTTGAACCGACCTTTCACAACAACCCTTTTGGCAGAAAGTAAGAGATAAGTTTGCAAAAATATTACGATGACTTCAACACGGAGCAAAAATAACAAAGGCTATCAAGTAAAAGTAGACAAGAAATTCGAAAGAAGAAAACCATAAATAAAATCAAAAACCTCAGAAGCAGAAGGAAAAGAAGACAATAAGTGAAGAGCATACATGTTGGAAGCAATGTCAGAACACAGCCCCCGCCACCAGCTCCTGTCAACTTAGAAGCTAACTTGTACTTCAATGTTGTTCGAAGAACAGTTTCTATTGTGGCATGACTGACACCCATACTCTGGAGCAGACCTTGATTCATTTCCATTAGCTCTTCTACCTTCTCTTCCATCTCAGTAACAGAGAGCTCATCCGGTGTAGGTGAGTGGAGAACGGTAGTCAATTCTTTGCTGATAGAATCAACTGCACTAAACACAAAAGCCATGGCATCCGGGTGCCTAAGCATTCTCTCTGAAACACCAGCCACCAATGCTTTTGTGTTTCTACCTACTTTCGTGTTGGTAATAAGCATTTTAAGGGAAACATTTGACTTCATTCGTGTCAAATTACCAGACTTGAAGCTGATAATGTTACCTGATGATGATAATTATTGAGCGAGTTGCACATTCAGAAGCAATAACTAGTGTGTGTAAACAAAATATACAATATTTATTCCTCCAGAAGCATCACAATTTGAACAGATATAATGTATATCTTTCACCAGACACTACTGTGTATTTCTTAATGAATCTATCCACTTTGCAACCCGATAGCCCATTACCTTGAATTATTCTTCCATTGCTAAATAAATTATAATAACAAGGTGACGTTAGGAAATTCATATTTCCTATTCTGATTCTCGGCATCATATTAATATAATTGTATTTGCTATTTAATTAAGAGGACTCAAATTTTAAATGGTCTAATTTTGATGAGTTCAAAGTCTACCAAACTGTTATTAGCTAAACGACAAGATACTAGTACTCTCCTACAAGGGGACTATGGGAACCCTAGTGCAGTAATACATTAGAGACATGCAACTATAGTCCTCAATATATTGAATTGAAACAAAAGTTTCTCTTCTCAATAAGAAAAGAGACAACAATCTCATTGAAGCACTAAGGTGAACTGATTGAGGAAAATCATAAACCACACTCGTACGAACGATTTCGATGCAATTGTCAAAGTAATTTCACAAAATACGACGAAATCTAGAGTTATGGTTTTCTATTTGGCATGGTTTAGTTCCTACAGCTGAAACTATTG
>NC_021162.2:75001112-75023694 GCF_000331145.2 Cicer arietinum
TTTCCACCTATATATGCCAGGACGCAAAAAGTTAAAAACCCAGCACTTATATTCCAATTCATTCTTGCCTAACAAAAGATTCAAGTTGTAATCACTAGAAGCAAAAAAGCAGAAAGGCATGTCCAAATATGTGTGTATCGAGCATAGAATGAGTTTACAATAGGTATCAAATTTTTAACTTTGAAGCTTTAACCAACCAATAAAAGAAGATGGAATTTTGCAGCATACCATATGCACTGACTGTGTTGTCAATTCCAGAGGGCTTTCCATGGATGATCTTCTCACCTTCCAAAGCCCATTTATTCACTAAATCGAGTTCCTTCTCCCCAAAAGTGTGCCACCCTTTATGGTTCACATCCACAGAAACAGAATCAGTGACAGCAAGCAGAGCAGCTGCCAGCGCCACACAGAGTGCCGCAGATGAACCCAACCCTGAACCCAGAGGAAGTTCGGAAGTGACAACCACTGTAGCAGGCTTAAATCTACACAAACAAAACAAAACTATATAAAATAACGGATATAACATGACTTCTTTAAAATGAACAACTCAAATAAATGTGTGAAGTAAGTAAAATCAACCATTAATTTATTCATCAATTGTTGAGATTATGCGGAGCTCCATTGTAAAGTATGGGTTATGTTTCCTCACATCAGAAGAGTCAAATCTATAAAGAACTCTCCCAAAAAGAATATGTCTATTTGCATTGGTTTATTTAAGCTTATCTACTAGCATAAACACTTATGAGATTTTTGAGAGAGCATGTACAAACAACTTATGACTTATCCATAAATTGTTTCAGCTTATTTCCATAAATCTCCAACATCATTTATAAAAAATATTATAATTTATTCGAAAACAGTTTGACTTTATTTTATTTTTACGTTGTAAAAATAACTTATACACAAACACATACATAATAAACACTAATACTATAAGCATTTATATAAGCTGTTGATACGAACAAACCAAAAAATTAAACTAGAAAAGTAACGAAAAAAAAAAGAGATGAAAGGTTTAAATTGAAACCCTTGAATAGATGAGTATAACCAAAGAAAAGCAGAAACTCCAGAAGCAAGTCCAATTTTAGCCTCTGGTATGTTAAGTTGTTCAACTAAAGACGCAATTGCCTTAGTACACTCAACAGAACATGAAGTAGGCTTTGAAGATAACAAAGCAACGGATTCAGGAAAAGCTTCTCTAATTCTACTTATTGGCCACGAAAATTCCAATCCCGTATCCTTCAGCACCAGTCTCAACGATTCATCATTATCTACACCATAACACATTGATCCAAATCAATTCAACCCTAACTAAAAACCACATCATTATCAATTAATTAATACGACGAAATGAAATTAAAGAGTACCGGAAGAAGGAGTGGAGAAGCGGAGAGAAACGTAAGTGTATAAGTCAATAGAAGATGCAACGGCAGTTGATCCGTGAACTACGGCGTGTTCGCCGGCTAAAATAATTTTCCCGGGAGCTCTTGATTTAACCTCCATTGATTATAAATGTCTCTGTTTTCTTTCAATATATCACTCTCTTTCACGCGCCATTGGTTTTTCTCCGATCAGGTTTATAAACGACGTCGTCTTATATTTTAATTCAATCACAGTCTTCCTTTGAGTTCCATGTGGAATGCGTGTCGTTTTTTATTATTTTTATTTTTTTCATTCAAACTTGATGCTTATTTTACTTTCCCCTTAAATTTTAATCCTTATTGTCTCTCTTTGACACAAATTTTATCTTCAGGTCAATGTTATCATAAAATATATACATGATCATACCTTATATGCAATAATTATTTTTTTATTTAATAAAAAGTATAAATACAATAAAGGTTATATTTTATAAATAAAATAAATTATAGATGAAAATCAAAATGAAATAAATTATTGATTCGGTCTAATTTTAACAACATTGATAAAAATATGCAGAAAAACAATAACATTTTTTTAGGTGTAATGTACTAGTAGAAAACCAATATTCATTCAACATGCAACAACTTACAATGTATAAAGTAATAAAGTCAAACAAACACTTACATGTATAAACTCACAAGTAATTTCTGGACTCTAAATCATCTCCTATGTGTAGCTCAATTGGTTGAGCTTGTACATTTTGAGGAGTTGGAGAAAGAGATCTAAGATTCAATTCATGATTGATAATAATACACTAGAATATTACAAACTAACAATTAATATCCACAAGTGAAGAAGATTAATGCAAAACAGAAAACTCAAATCCAACAATCACATTGCCACCATAAAATCGAAGTCCAATTTGTTGATCATATTTTAGATCTCTTTTCCTTATGATGTGTCTAAAAGGTTCAATTGAATAAACAAACTCTTCCCTTGTTTTCTCCAAATTGTAACAAGGTGATTCCCACATTGTTGCTTTAGAAGAAGAAGATTTTTCACCCACAAGAGGCATAGGATCAAACCAAAATGACTCTTTTTTGGACAACGTTGCATCATATGTTTCACAAGTATCAACATCATAAATTAGTATGTTCACTGGAATCCAAGATTCCAAATCTTTACGACTACTTTCATTCATGTGTTCTAGAATTTCTTCAAAATCTTTGTAAGGTGAGATTTTGAGGCTATTCCAACGCATGCAATCTGTTGTAAGCTTGATTATAATTGGCCATGAATTGTTTGTTTTTGTAGCACCCTTATCATTGGCCATGCCTAAGCTACTTTACCAATATTTTCTCTTAAATTTTTTTAATTAAATAATAAAATGAAATGCTAAGACACATTGGTTAATCTAATCTCTCTTTTATAGTATTGTGCATTTCACTCTGCCAATGCATGAAGTTCATGATTAATTAACTAGCACTTTATTTTCATTTTTGAGTGGTGCCAGTTAGGAATTAATACTTCAGGGACAATTTTGGAGTTACACGCTCATCCAACTGTGTATTTGCTGTTACAAAATCAAAATAAGAATTATAATTAGTAGTATCTTTTGCACCCAAACTTTATTTATCTTTAGGAATTGACAAATTGTGTGAAAGAATGTATAATGATGTCTTCTACACTAATTTCTTAGTGTTATATATTCCCATTAATCTTTTAACTTTTAAAAAAATATTTTAATCGACCATCTAATAATAAAAAAATAGATATTAAATTTGTATATTATAAGTTCGATCTCTACTAATGTCATTAAAAATAAGTATATATAAATTTTTTTGTAATAAATTTAAACGTTGTCACCTGATTTCTCCAATAACAAAGTGATTATCTCTTGAATGAACTTTTCAAATACTATATATAATCTATAGAATATTAAGAATACATTATTTCTAACATTCATTCATTAAATAAAATCTATATAAATTACAACACTTTAAGTGAGATCCATTTTTAAAATCTGGGATCAATAATAATTTTACTCAATAAAAGAATAGTTATAGAATAAATGGATAGAGAGTTTTCCTAATAAATAAAATATTCTTTAATACACACATTCTATAATAATGAAATGTACATGACAACATGTGGTGGTTAACCATTTTATCCTAATATGTCGTTGATAACTTTTCTACAAATGAATAGTAAATCATTCAAAGAATATTTTCTTTCTTTTAAAGAATAGTTGTGCTCATTCACAAAATCATATCCTCATATATAGATGTGCATCTCTGGCAGCTTATTCATCTTATACTATCTCCAAACTGGATTTTGTCCTAATTAATTTTCCTATCCATTTATATCCCACATATATAATAATGGATAATGGAAATACACTCATCATGTTTATTTCCATTCGGTGTTAAACCAAAACAGTAAAATTTATATATATTAAACATGGGGAATGCATTTTTTGGATTTTGTATTTTGTTGGACTTTAATTCATCCACTCAACAATAACATTACTCTTAGAGAGTTTGGGGAGCGCGACATATAGAATGAACTAGTTGTTTATGATTATTTTAAGAGATTTTGACACTACATCTCAACCTAAAAATTCAAGGCATTAGATTTATAAGTCATTTATCTTATATATTTAATGTTTCTTTCATTTCTAATCAATGTGAGACTAACCACTCATAATTGAATTTCATCAATTACAAATCCAGATAATTAAACAATGTGACATTGTCCTAAAAGAAAGTTTTCATAATCATATAAACTCAATAAATCTAGGCCATTGTAGTCGTTTTGTATTTTCCTTCCTATTCCTCCTTTGCACTCTCAAACCGTCAGTCATCACTCATCAGCCAGTGTCTCAATGTGAAGGGTTGGCTCATCACTTGGGCACATTTATGGGTGTTCATGATCCATCAACTGAATTGAATTAGATCACATTAATAATTTGGTTCAGTTTTTGAAAATCACTTTTATAAAAATTGATTAATTTTTTAACCAATTTTGTTTAGTTCAAAATCAGTTTGAAACTAATTTATAAATATTAATCTAATATTATGAATAAGATTTTAGTTAAAATCAGTTTTGAACTAGTTTTTCAATGAATTATTAAAAAAAAAAATTGAGTTCCTTTTGACAATATTTTTTTTTCGAAAAAACAGATATACAATTTTTTTTTTATAAACTTTTAAAAAATAAATCATTTTAATTTTTTTTAATTATTTCTGGATTTTTTATATATTTTTTCAAGAAAAGCAAATTTCAAAAATTTTCTAAGAACAAAAAATCTTAATTGAGGCTAAAAATTTTTTTAAATGATTAAGCCGATTTTTGAATTGTGTTTGGTTAATCAATTTGTTTTAAATATGTAGTTCAGTTTATAAATCATTTAATTGGTTTGGTGTTTTTTTTTTTTTTTTGTATAATGCAATCTAATTTATCAATATGTTCTAATTAATCATATATTTTGCACCTCCTCTTCCTTCTTCTCCACCTCTTTATAATTATACTTATAGAAATATTAGCCCGTAAAATGAAATAATTAAACATTAATTTACATTAAAACTATTTTTTTAATGCAATAAACATCTATATTGAGAAAAGTCAAATCTCACATTAAATAAAAATAAATTTTAAACATAATTTATAAAGATAAATATCTCTTATCTTGCAAGCTAATTTTGTGAGGGTTAAGTTTAATATAAAAATTTAATATATAATATTTAGATAAAATAAGTTTCGTTATAACTACCATTTTATTTATTAAAAAATTGTATTGTGGAGTTGTTCTTCATACACGTATGCCTAACCTAATGATTATACACTGCATTTTTTAAAAGTTTTCAAATTATCATTTTTTAAGAATATTTAGAATTAGAGTTATCAAATGAAATGAGTTGATTGATCTAATCTAGAGGGTCGTAGCATAAAGGTCAAGATTAAGGTCCACTACAAGAAGAAGAAGAAAAAAATTATGGGGACCAAAAAGTCCTCTCAATATCATAAAGTCTTTCACAAAATTTTAATTAGTGGCGGTTGTAAAAGCTCTCCTCTTTGTTGTTTACAACAATCAAAACTCTCTAAATATCCCCGGCCAACGTCCTTCTAAAAGAGACTTATGTGGTGGACAAAACCACCGGTAAAATATTTCTTTTTTTCAAAATATTTTTCATGGTGATTCAAAACGCCACTAAATGAATAGGTATTTTTTTTAAAATAATATATATTGCTGTTACTTTTTAAAAAATTATAAAATAGAGAGAAAATTAAAACATATACAACATAAATTTCAAATATGGAATAAAGAGTGAAAAAACTTAGTAAAAATGTGTAAAGAAAGAAAAAGTAAAAAATGTGAAGGAAGAAGTAGTGAAAGAAAGAGTGAAAACTTGGTAAAAGAATTGTGCGAAGAAATACATTGTGAAAAAATATGTAAAAAAAAAGAAAGAGTGAAAAACATAGTAAAGTTATAGAAGAAAATATATTTATAATTTTATCATTTAAATGGATTTTTTTAGTAAAAATATAACTTTTTTTTATAATGGCTAAATAAAATTGTGGAATTTTCCTTATTTGACAAGTTATAAGTTGTAATATTTATCTAAGACCGATCCAAAATTTATTGAAGTCTAAAATAAATTTTAAAGTAAAATTTTAATTAAAAAATAGATGTTCTTTTAATACTAACAACAATATTTTATTCTAATTTTATTTAAATTTTACATCTCTTATTTTATGAAATACAAAATGCTTTAATTGTATCTTTTTAATAATTGTAAGATCTTTTACTTATTATACTACTTCAAAATTTAAGTTTTTGAGATTTAAATATACATAAAAATTAATCTTTAAAAAGATCTAAAGTCCTAGTTTTGACCATGGACCGCCTCTGTATTTACCACTTGGAATTGGAAGAGGAAAAACATATATTAGGCCTTTAGTGATTATAGCCATAGTCTCTTATAAAAAAGATGCAAAATAAAATACCAAAAGAGAAAAAAAAGAAAGAAAATAAGATAAATAAGAGGCCAAGAAAAGTGGACATATGGCCAAATAAAAATGTACCAATCAAGGAAATTATATATATTACATTATTATATGATTGCAAGTAATATTAACATCAAACTCTTAGGCTTAGTGGTTGAGCTTTGTAAATTGAAAACATAAACATTTTACAAAAGAAACTTTAAACAACTTCAACCGTTGATTGAGATTTGATGGTTGAAAACAGTACCTACGTTACATAATATTTCCTTTAATACATTTTGGGGGAGCATGACTTCTCAAGCCGACTAAATAAACTAATGTGGTAAATTACTAAATTTTTCAGACAAAAAAATATACTAAATTTTTAACAATATTTTTTTTGAAAAAAAAAATCATCTCACGAATTCAAGGGAAAAATGTTGAACATCAATAAAGGTCTTTCTAATTTCTTTTTCTTTTCTTAGTGAAAAGGTCTATCTAATTTCTACTCAATCTAAAATGAAAAAAAAAAAAAAAAAAGAAACATTTAATACATTTTGGGGGAGCATGACTTCTCAAGCCGACTAAATAAACTAATGTGGTAAATTACTAAATTTTTCAGACAAAAAAATATACTAAATTTTTAACAATATTTTTTTTGAAAAAAAAAATCATCTCACGAATTCAAGGGAAAAATGTTGAACATCAATAAAGGTCTTTCTAATTTCTTTTTCTTTTCTTAGTGAAAAGGTCTATCTAATTTCTACCCAATCTAAAATAAAAAAAAAAAAAAAAAAGAAACATTTGAAAAAGTAACGTATCTTGTTTAGAGCTTTTCAAAAAGGGGTATGTAATGTTTCCATCATAGACTCTACTAATAAAGAAAAATTAGCTTAATTCATTTTTATTAAAATTGAGTTTGAAAAAATTGATCTATGTTAAAGTACTTAATATATCAAAAGATTTAAAATAAAAAATTGATTGAATACCTAGGATTGATTAAATTGTACTCAACAGGATAACAAGAAAGCGTTGCTTCCATCAAAATCAATTTAGTTTGGCTAGAGTTTGTAACAAAGCTAGCAATGAATTTTCATCAAATAAAATGGCCATTGGGGGCTTCAAGAATCTAAAAAAAAAAACTTATACTTTTCCTTCTGGCCCCCTTATATTCTGATGGGGTAGAAGACCATGATATTTGACCCCAAAGGGAATCATAGATTTGCAGGCATTATAAAGATAATGGTGATTGTTGAACCAAAAAATGCAAAGGGCATTAAATATTGCGCTAACAAATATAAAGTTAAAATTAAGGTAAATTTCCCAATACTGGTCTGCAAATACATATATTTAATCTTAAGACCATAAAATTAAACTGAAAATTAACATAATATAAAGATAAGTTTTTAATGGCATATTATCTACATAATAGTCTTGCACTGCAAGTCACCTATCAGCTACAGTCTCTGATCGCAATGGACCTTCTTGATTCAGTTTCACACCCACCCCATTGCAGTTCCCTGCAAGCCAAAAAATGGTAGCAATTTCAGACACAAAAGGAACTATGATAAATAAATAAATAACACTACAGGTAAAAATGCAACAACCATTCAGAACAAGTGAAATAAGCAATTAAATAGATAAAAGATATAATATGAAATTCAGTTAATCTCTCACTGATAAACTAGCATTTACAAAAGGGTGTGTTTTTTGAGACCTGCAGAATCAAATTTTACCAATGGTGTACTGAAATAAATAACCATATTTTTCGGCATAAATTTGAACTCAAACCAAGAGATTAAAGTTTACCTTAACATTTGCGTCTCAGCAGTTAATGATCTGGAGATGGTGGTCGCTGGTCTGGAGGCTGTGGCCACATTTGTGGTGCCATGTAGGGATGAGGTTGTTGAGCATACATGTTTGGGTCCATCACTGGCTTACCCATTATAACACCAGCAGTTCCAACTTGGGGGGCATGCTGAGGTGGCATGTAGCAGTAAGGAAGAGAATCAGCAGGCCCGCCGACAGGCATTGTTCCTCTAGGGATTGATGTCAGCACTTCGTCTTTCAGGTCCTCGCGAGGCACAATGTCGACAAGGAAATCAAAGATATCAGTCCTTGTGATTGCTGCAGCAATGTCATTCTTCTGAAGTGTCCTCCTTTTGTTCTCTTCAGTGTGGTTCCAGGAACGCAGGGTTAGCTCCAATATGAACATCTCACAGGCCCTTGCGAAAATGACCGGTGCTTCAGCCGATATCATTCTAACATCCTCATCAGCCTTCATAATCTTCTTGATCCTTGCCAGGGGAAGGCTGTGGTTCTTGAAATCGGTAACCTTTTCGATTTCTTGGTACTGGTTTGCCCAAAAGGCTTGGAGCTGTTGCTGAAGCTGCTGCTGTTGTTGCTGATGAATGTGCTGATAAGCAAGTTGATGCTGTCCCAGCTGAGCTCCAGCAGGTTGACCGGCAGATTGCATGCCCCCAACTGATGTAACAACCGATCCAGGTGCCCCAGTCATTTGGTTTGGCTGATACGGGTTGGATCCATATGTCATTTGACCTCCGCTACCGACAACCCCCATTGGCGGGTTCTGGTTATGCCCTTGATGATCCATTCTGTTTCAGATGAAATCAAACACGTGGTCGATAACATTTCACAAGCGACAAAAGAAACAAATCATGCAATCATTAAGGCAAATTTTGTCGATATATTAGCAATTATACCACAAGTACAATATCAGTGTTACCGTTTAATGCGTAGGAAAACCGACCCTCTAATGCCGTGCTCTCAACCATGTGTCGCGATCGAAAACGACACAAGCACAAAAGAAACAGACATAGCCTTTTCTTGACATGCATCAATCATAAAAGCATGCATTTTGATCTACCAACTACTATGCACAATTGCATCTCAAACACAATTTGTTTTACAAAGATGGCTCCTATAAACCCTATGGGAAAAACAACTCGGGTGACACAACTAATTGTTCACAAAATCAAAACAAATATCAAATTTGATCAACAAACCTTTCCTCAAATACCAAAATATGCTTTCCATTTAAGAAACTTCACATGACTTACAAAAATTCAACTAAATAACCTCACAGTTCACACAAGGCATGCACCAAACAACCAAATCTGTTAAGAAATTAATTTACGGCTCAACAGAACAAAAATTATTCAGAGAAAGATAAAATTGAGATTTTAACACCAAAAAAGGAGAAACTCTTTTTTTAACAAAAAAGGAGAAACTTTTAATTTCCATAATTACTCACAACTAAGATCAAAGAAAATTCTTTGCTTCCATCACATTCAGTTTCACACGGATGTGTAAAAAAAACTTCGCCACGTCAAAAATCAACCATAAAAAGCACAAAAAAAATATCTGATAACAATTATCCCAAAAAAATGAACAAAATAAAAATAAGCAAAGATAAATTAAAAAAAAAAATGTTACAATGTAGATGCATTCACACACCCAAAAAAAAAAATCATAGATATATGAAGTGATAGCAAGAGTTGTTACCTTCCCTCAAAGATGAGGCTTGCCTCTGCAAACACCGAGAACCTGAAAATGGATCAAACCAAAAAAAATAAAAAATAAAAAATATAAAAATATAAAAAAGAGAAACAAAAAACGAGAAAATGATCAGAAATTATGTATGATTGAAAGATCTATAGCATGAAAATTGAACAGAGAAATAGTTATTTTCAGAATGCTTTGGGAACTGAGAAAGATCCCAAAGACGAAAAGTTTAGGGTTTGAGAGAAGAGAAAAAGATGCAGAGAGAGTAGTTATGAAGATTGATGATGTTTTTTTCTTTGAAAAAAATGATGACACAAACCTCTCAGAAACAAAAACAACACAAAGAGAAATGCGAATGTGTGTGTGAATCGAACTTGCTTGCTTAGGAACCTATTTATAATTGCATTTTTTTACCATTTAAGTCTTTACTTTATGACGAATTTACCCTTCCTCTACTTTACTCAGTATTTATTTTCATCTACTCCTAATTAATGTTTATCTCTTTTATATTCTTCATTTAATGAATGGGTGTGTTATAAATAGAATTTCAGTAACTACTATAAATTTTTATTTTAGGCAATTAATTACTGAACATCTAATATATGTACTCCCTCTAGCTACAATTAAATATCTATTAAAATTTTAATTTAAATTCACTAATTTTTGTGTAATTTAAATACACTAATTTTTGTGTGATTATTTTTTTTATATTTTATTTTAAAAAATATATATAATTAAACATATATGTAATTTTTTTATTCACTCATATGTATAATTATATCGTGTAACTTTACAATATTATCTCTTGAAATACATGTACAGATATTTATTAAGTAAAATATAATGAAACAGTCCTGTAAAAAAATTATATTATTTATATATAACAGTTAAATTTATTAAAAAAATATTAGTTAACTATTACAACTAAGCTAGTGGAAACATATTGAATTAAGGAATAAAATATTTGTGTCTAAAAGTGTAATTTAGTGGTTTGGGTTGATACCTCGAAAGAATTTTTTTAAAAATGTACAAAAGTTTAATTTATGTTACTAACTAATTCTCCTTCTCTTTAATAAATTATTAATTAATGATATTTATCAATAAAAAAAGAAAATATTAATATTTAATAAATTAAAATAAAAAGTAAAATTACTACTTTAAATTAAGTGTACAATATCTGTGATGCATGTGAAAATAATTTTTTATTTAATACTATTTATTACAATTTCTCTTTTAATTTTAGCTAATTAAATAATTTGTGTTGTGCTTCAAAAAAAATAAGATTTGATTGTGAATTTTAGTACTTCTTATTCTTCTCAACGTCTTAAGTCTTGCTCGGGAAAAACGAGGGGTTTTGGTTTTGAAAATATATGTTTTCGTTCTATATGTTTTCGTTCTATATCCTATTTCATCTATCATTAAAAATATATATACACGCACCACAAATGTCTATATATTAAGAGTACAATGTATGTGATGCACATAAAATATTTTTTAATTCATACTATTTACTACAAATTTTCTTTTAATTTTAACTAATTAAATATATTTGGTTTGTGGTTTTCAAAAAGATATATTTTGATTTTGCATCTTACTTCATCTATCTCCAAATATAGGACAAGTTATAAATTAAGAGCACAACACAATGTATGAAACACGCATGGAAATAATCTTTTAATTAATTAACACTATTTATTATAAATTATCTTTTAATAGCTAATTAAATATATTTGGTTTGTGGTTTCCGAAAACATGTTTTCGTTCTGCATTACTTCATCTGTATCTAAATATATGACATATATTTGTAAGTTAAGAACAAATATATTGTATGCGACGCGCGTGAAAACAAATTTTTAATTCACACTATTTATTACATACTCTCTTTTAATTTATTACAATGTTTTATGTGACACACATGAAAGTATCTTTTAACATATTTAATTAAATATATTTGGTTTCTGGTTTCAAAAAACATATGTTTTAGTTCTACATATTACTTCATCTAATTAAATGATTTTGTTGGTTAAATTATGAAAATTAAAGTTATTAATAAAATTAAATTTGTTGACAATGCATATTATTTACAAGTTTACTCTTTGAGATTTTTTTTTACAGATAAAATAGAATTAATTTATATTTTTATGATAATATTTATTATTGTTTGAAAAAAATATATAAAATAATTAGAAGTATAATCGTAAAAAAGTACTGAAAGAGAGTACTATAATCATGGAAAAAGAAATTTATCGAAAAAGTTTATATTTATTGATAGATGTATTTCCTTTATTTAATTATACATTTATTATTTGGTAAAAATTAATTTTTATGAATAATATAGTATTATTTAAAACAACAACAACACAAAAATATATTATTATAAAAATAGAAGATATACTGTCCATATAAATTAATTTTGTATTTTATTTAATTAAAATCTTATATTCAATGATATCATATACGTACGGTTGTAAATATATTTTGAAATTGATAATATAACGTAAAAATTATTTTTTTTCATTAGACAAGAATGAAGAACTATTTTGCAATTACTATGTCGCACTATATTAGTAAACTAAACGTATAGTATTATATGTAATCTGATGTAATTAGTTACTTCAAACTCTTACAGTATGATTTGCTCGGTCATGAAGATATTAGTTAAAAAAGAGCTATGGCTTTAAGTACTTCAAAAAAAACTACGGCACTAAAATAATCTCTATTTAAAAAAATAAAAAATAGAGACAACTTACTTTCTATTTAAACAACCTACTTAAACAATAATTAAAAATAGAGATATTGCTCTCTAATAATATTTTAAAAATTAAATTGGAGATCGAATCGACAAGACTTCCGACTCATAATTCAATTCGTTCAATCGATTGAATTATTCAATAAATAAATAATAAATATTAAAATATATTAAAAATATTAAAAACCTCATAACTTTTAAAGTAAAAATTCATAAAATTTATACAAATATCAATATTTATAATACATACATAAAAATTCACAACAAATACAAGTCTAATAATATAAATTTGAACATTAAATTTTATATGGATCAACCGATCACCCAATATATTTTGCGTATTAAATGAAATAAAAGTTTGAGTGAAACAAATATTTTTTTTGTTAGAGTTAAATTTAATTTATTTATTTTTTAATTTGAAAAAAAAATTGAATGTTTAAAAAAATCTAGTGGTCAAACACTATCATCTACATAGATATTTCATTGCAACTACAAACTACAAAATTTTTAAAATTTAAAATATTGAAGTTTATTCTTCGAATTGATATCGTAGATCTTTTGTAACGTCAATAAATTAGTTTACAACTTATTAAACTAACTTATAAGTTTGTTGAATTAAAAGATATGTCACCAACTTATAGTTTATTCTGATATACTATTTCAAGTAGCTTTTGAATTTATACCTTATAACTTTTTATATTTTATTTCATTTATAATTTTGTTATTTTATTTTATTTTTATGTAATACAAATTAACTACCTCACTCACTCACTACTCTCTCACCCGCTAGTTCACAATTTCACGTGTATCTTATTCTCGATGAATAGAATATCCAATTTCTTTAATTTCTTGCCAAAATAACTATACAAAAAAATTCATGTTATTAATCTTACAATAAATTGATTAAGATATGAATTGTCATATTTATTATTATGTCTCCATCTTTTAATTTATCATTGTAATAAAGTTAAATTTATTTTTTATGTCAAATTGTAGAATATAAAGAGAGAGGGAGAGAGATTTTCATGAATTTAAGGGTACGAATGAGAGAGAGAAAATTTCTCAATTTTATTTTTTCAGGAATTATTATTTTTTTTTTTTAAGAACCAAATTGGTTCTCATAGTTTTTCTTAGACACTAAAATGGATACTCACTCTAAAAAAATGTTTAAGGAAAAATATGATCATATTTTATTTAGAATTTAATTATCTCTTTGCAAATTTTAATGCCACCATTTTAAATGCTTAAAAATGTGGAAACATTTGCTATTTCCTTTAAAGAGATGATAAGCAAAAGTATCTCCCTCCTTTCTCTATCACTCATTTCATAGATTCATTAAAAGTCTCCCCATTTCCCTATCTTCCTCTCAAGTGCTTGTTTTATTCCCTTCCTAATGTTTGCTTTAGAAATCTATGAGTACGTTTTTGTTTTCACTCTCGAATATAGTTCTTGTTTAGAAAATTCCTTTTGTATTTGATTTACTTCTCATCATATTTATCATTAATAATTATCACTTTCAAAACTTAGTTATATATAACTTAAATAACAATATTAAGATATATATGTTTTCATCTTTAAGTATGTATAGTAATTCAATTTTTAAATATTGGTTATATTTTATTATTTTAGCCGATGTAATGTTATATTTCATTATTACTTTTTGTCCAAAAAAAATTACAACTAAGTTTGAGTTTGATGTTGCTTTACATTACAAATAATTATGATGTCATGTAAGGGAAAAAAATTGATACTTAAGCAAGAACTATTTTTGAAAATAAAAAATAAAGACACCCATAAATCTAGCAAAAGTATATATCTCCTCCCTCTCTTTGTCACTCATACCCTTAGATCCACCAAAAGCCTCTCCCTCCCTATCTCCCACTCTAAAGTTTGCTTTTAAAAGTATCTCCCTCTTTAATATTTGTTTTATTCCATCCCTATAAGAGTTCAATATGCCTAACATGCATGAAAATATATTTGGTTTGTGGTTTCCAAAAATATATGTTTTGGTTATGCATCTTACTTCATATATCTCTAAATATAAAATTTTATTGAATAAATCACGTAAACTAATAAAATTATTGATAATATTAAATTTATTGGTAATTGATACTACTTTATAAGTTTATCCTTAAAGAGATGATTAGTTTATGCTCACATGATAATATTTATTGTTGATTCTTAAAAAAAATGTAAAATAATTAGGAATATATTGAAAATTAGGTTATTCAAACAATTCAAAAGTGAAAGAGAGTCTTATAAAAAGAGAAAATACATTTAATAAGAGAGACTTTTATATATACAGAAGTATTTTCTTTATTTAACTATACATTTATTATCTGTTAAAAATTAATTCCTACCAATATTATAATACCATTCCAAACCACAACAACAAACAGTAGTATATATTAAAGAAAATTGGAGATATGTAATTAGTTATACATTAATGTCTAATGAAAATCATGTATCTTGTTAAATCACCTACTTTTAAAAAGATATTTTAAAATTAATGATGTAACACTACAAAATAATAGTTTTTCTCGTTAAATGGTAATATAAAACTATTTTACAATCTTAAAGGCATTAAACTCACATTATTATATGTAATGCAGTTAAACAAGTACTTTAGAGCTCTACATATTTGATTTGCTCAATCTTGAATAATTGGTTCCAATAGAAAAAAATAGGTTAAAAATATTAGTTAAACAAAATTTAAGTAAAAAATGTTCGGGGCAGAATTAAACTAGATATTATTTTATAAAATATTTAATGCATAATTTTCAAAATTTTATATTGTTTATCAACATTTCTCTATTAATATTCTTTGAATTTTAAAAATAAACTCTAAATTATTATTTACTTTTGTATTTTCTTTATGTATGTTTTTCATCTTTCAAACCAATACTATATGATTTCCCACTACTAATAGATATGATCGTATTTTATTATCTCTTTACATTTTTTAATGCCATAATTTTAACTGCTTAAAAATGTGGAAACATTTGTTATTTCCTTTAAAGAGATGATTCATATACATGTAAATTCATGTGATTTGTTGGTAAAAAAATTAATGGGGTTCAAACTTTTAAGAGGAAGAAATTCAAGGAGAGTGGAGAGAGGGAGAGACTTTTGTTGGATCCAAGTGTTAGGAGAGAGAGATTCTTGCTGGGTCCCTAGGTATGTTTTTGTTTTTTCTCTCAAAAGTAGTTCTTGCTTAGGTGCATCACTTTTGTTTTTTCTTTAATGACATCATATTTTTTATCAATGCAAGAAACCATAGTTCAAAGTTTAGTTGTAACTGAAGTATTGGTATATTGGATTAGCAACCGGCTAAAAAAATGAAATATAACCAATGTGTAAATTATAACTAGTAGTATTTTATATTTTATTAAACGAGAAATAGTATTTTATATTTTTTTAAACAAGAAATATATATTTCATTGAAAATGATGTAGATAATTTTTTGAATAAAATTATAGTACATTAATTATTATTTATTGTTTAATAATATATGAAACAAATACTTATCATTAATCATTCAGTGAAAAATTATTCAGTAATCATCAAATGTTGAATAATTAGAAAGATGATTTGTATTTGATTATTAACTTTAGACAAATAAAAAATATGAAGAAAAAAACATAATATATTAATTATAATATATTATATAAATCATATGATGGATAAATATTTGTTAAATAAAATTTAGAGAACGTTTAAATATATACCAAATAAAATTGATATTATTTTTTATCAATAAATGAGAGTATACATGTATGTTTATTTACTTTGTAAAATAAATTATATTTGAATAATTTAATATAAATTTTGATAACATTTTATTATAAAATTTTAAATAATTTAATATTATAATGTCTAATTTAATATGGTAACTAATGACACACAACTCATAACAATACATATGTATTTTGTTAGGTTCCTTTAAAGATAATTACATATAAACTCATGTAATTTGTTGGAAAAACAATTCATATGATTCAAACTTTTAATAAGAAGGAAATTCAAGAAGAGTGGAGCATCTCGTGACTCTTGATTATATAGTAAACATTAGAGAAGGAGTATAATAAACATTAAAAAGGAAGAGAAGGATAGGGACAAACTTTTGTTGAATTTAATGGTATAATTTTTTTAGGAAGCCAAATGTAAAGAAAAAATTCAAAATTTATTTTTAAAATAAATATATTACACTTAATTATTAAAATAAAATTCACAATGATTTTTATTTATATAAAATTTAATTTAAAGGAGCTCAAAAGAAACAACAATTGATAATATTTATTTAAAAAAGTTAACTTCAAAACTATTTAAAGAGTTCACTCAATTAATACATAATTGATGTTATATTAAATAGACTAATAATGTCATTTTCAATATAAACCATTAAATTATTTACAAGTCTCATTTTTAAAAAAATTATGATGACAAAATTCATTTTATAGTTGAAGGAAGAATACATTTTTAACGATTATATTTCTACTATATTTTAACAAATAAACAAACAAAATATATGGTTTTAGTGACATATAACCTACTTGTTAAAATAATAAAATATCATCGACTAAAATAATAAAATAACCAAAGTATTGAAGATATAATTAATTTAATACTATGCATGCACATAAAAGAATATTATATTTGAGTAGTCACACTTAGACTTCAAATGGACCAGTATAGCTCTGCCATATTCTGTAATAGAATATTTAAGATTGACATGATCATTGTAATTATGATGGCTAATAGATTAGATTGAACTAAAAGGTTAAGGTGGATAATTTATTTTAACAATGAAAAAAGCAAGCAAATAATTATTTAAATTTGTTTTTATTAAAAGAAATTAATTTATTTTTTTCTTCTTAAAGCAGATCACATCAGTTTAGTCCAACTCTATTACTATGTAATTATTGTTGACTAGGTAATATTTAATATTTAAAATTAAAATTTATTTTATTTAATTATTAGATAAAAATATAAAACTAATTAATTAAATAATAAGCCAATTAAATAATAAAAATTTAATAATCGTCATCTTCAATTCCAAATTTTTAATTCAACCCTAATTTCTTAATCTTCAAATCGTAAATTCTAAAATCTAAATCTAAACTCTAAAAATTATAATCTCTCATTCTTTTTGCATTCAACCTAAGTGGCTGGTGGGGAGAATGAAAGTGTGCATCAGTCATTGAAATCAGCTGAAGTGTACGATTCCAACAAAAATTGATGGTCGTTTATTATATATATGAGCACTGTCACAGTTCCTTTCGTTGAAGTTGTCTATGATGGGAAGTGGTTCCTGTAGGGACTTAGTTCTCTTCAACAAGTTCTGAGTGAGGTTTATCTGCCAGAGAACGATAGTTGGTGTTCATGATGGAATGGTTTTTGACAGGAGGAACCCTATCGCTACCCTTAATAGAAAGCTTTATGCTTTAGATTGCAAGGATGGCCGCAAACTTAGGGTTTATGACGAGGGTACAAATTCATGGAGCAAACATATTGCCATTAGAATGCATTTAGGGAGTTCGCGGACTTTGGAGGTTGTTGCCATTGTCCCCCTCAATGAGAAACTCCGTATTATCTAGAATAATATGAGTATTTCTCTAGTTGATGTTTCAAAACTTGAAGATTTGAAAGGATCTTGTGCAGAATGCATAAGGTTATAAGTGGTTATGGCAAATATTATAGGTGTAGTGTAAGAAAAATGAGAGATTAGAATTTTTATGGTTTGGATTTAGATTTGATAATTTATAATTTGAAAATGAAGAAATTAGGGTTGAAGATGAACATTGTTGAATTTTTATTAAAAAAATTAGGATTGAAGATGAAAATTATTGAATTTTTATTATTTAATTGGTTTATTGATTAATTAAATATTTTTAAGTTTTTAATTAAATAATTAAATTAATTAATAAAATGAATTTTAATTTTAAATATTAAATATTATCTAATCAACAACAATTACACGGTCACCATGTGCCACTTCATCTAAAAGTAGTCATGTCACCTTTTTTTTTTTACCAAAAAAAATTTATAAATAACATTTTTAAAATTTGTTTGAATTTGCAATAGTATAAATAAATAAATAAAAATTATAAAGACTAAAATTAAAATAAAATATATTTATAAAGACAAAAAACATATTTAAACAAAACATAGAACTGAAATTAAAACGAAATATATTTTTAAAGACCAAAAATATATTTAAACAAAACATATATAAATTAATAACTTGTTTACGTATATATAATTTAGTACTTTTTATCCGAAACCATTATTATTACTGTAAATTCATAATATTTTGAAAATAGAAATTAATATGTATTGTTAGGCATGGAATTTTGTTTCAGTATCATGTCATACTCATTATACTATTTATTAAAACATCTATATAGATACATGGTAAAACATGATTAGATGTTTCTATGAGTGGCATAAGATACTTAAGAGTGGCATAATTCTAAACGCAATTTTATTGCATCCTCAGTTAGATAGAACCATTGAATAAGTCATTAGTGATATGATTAGGTAAGTAACTTTTCTCAACCCTCTAAGGCCAAAGAACAAAACAGAGGGAGCCTATAGTGGCATATCTCTTCGACAAAAAAAAAAAAAAAAAAAAAAAAAAAAAAAAAAAAAAAAAAAAAAAAAAAAAAAAAAAAAAAAAAAAAAAAAAAAAAAAAAAAGAAGAAGAAGCTAGTGACTTATCTCTTAGTAGCCACGTTGTGTAAAGTAGATTTTTTTTGAAATAATCGTTGTTTAAAAAAATTGATTTTAAAAAATTTAAAGTTAAAAGAATTGATCTTTGTTTAGTAATAATATTTTAAAAGTGAGTTTAGAGGAATTGTTTTAATCAGATGAACAAATAAGACTATTTTGAAATAAAAATATTTTTTTAGTTCTTATACCTAAAATCAATTTCAGTCAACTGAAAATTAATTTACTTTTAAAAGCTTAGCAAAGTTGCTTCCTCTACTTAACACCAAATTAATAGCTACTCCTATTTGATGATTTATTTTGATTGAGTTCTCTATAAAACACCATATTACGCTTTATGGTTACAGTTACAAGGAGATAAACAGTTCAAATTTTAGCAAGAGTGGCCACTTAAGAGTCTTTTTCCATATTTACGACTTTTACCAAGTTATATTTTGGATAAAATAAACTTCTAGGTCTATTTGGTCATGACTTTAAAGAACTAAACAATTTTATCGCAACCGAACCTTAAAGAACTAAACAGTTTTGTGGTCCAGTTTCTGCAAATCGATTTGATTTATTTGTGCCAAGCCACTTTTTGTTTTGTAAACCAGTTCCAACAGGTTTTGAACTGATTTGGGTAGAACCAATTTATAAATGTAAATTAGATACAAAACCAATTTTACGTGGTCTAGTTCTAAACATGTCCAGAAACTGAGAAACTGAAAATTTTGTTTTAAAACTTGTTCAAAAACCTGTTTTTTAAATAAAACAATACAGTATTAAAGAATATTTTGCCCCACTTCAACTTTCAGTGACAAATTGCAACCAAACCAGTAAAGTCCTAAGAAAAATAACTAAGTATATCAACAATGAAGCTCCCCACATTTAGATCATACAATAAATGAAGAGAGAGAGAATACTTCAATAGTCATCCTTTTCTATAAACACCTAAAATTCACTGTACATTGAAAGTTTCTATTTAACTCTGCTAAATAGTGAAACACCCACCATTGTGGATGCTTAGGTTCCATTTGGGAGTTTGGAGAGGAGAGCTCTGGAAATAGGATAGGGAGAGGGAAAGAGAGAAATCTTCTACCTTATTTGAGAGAGCGTTTTTGCAAAGAATGAGAAGATGCATATGATTAATATGAAAATGATTTGAAGAATTTACCTCATCTTTCAAAATTCAACTCCCATACATTTTGGGTTCCCCCAATTTAGTGGGATTTTGTGTTATGATGAAATTAAACCATCCATTCAAGTTGAGAGGACTATCATTCCTTCAATTTCTCTTTCCTAAAATCCTCTCACTCCCTCTTAAACTCCCAAAAGGACCTTAACATTTGAACAAGTCCGCACATACGGAACAATAAAAAAACAACCAAATGCTCTCAGCTAATGTCGTATTAGACGTGGTAAATGAAATTTGTTCCTGAAGTTCTGGTATTGTTCAAGTTGTGGTGGACTGCTCCACCTGTTCTTGAAGTTTCAATTGCATCATTTGACTAGTTGAAAAAAGAATAAGTGCTTCCGGGATGTGCTTGCAACAAATCACCAGGTTTCAAATACACTGTACACTTACGGTTCCACTTTCCATTTGGTGATACAAAGTGATCTCTTGCTCTTCCTCGTGCTTTTCACGTGCATGCAGGTTGCAGCAATTCTTGTCTACAGGTACATTGAAAATTGATTATGAAAGGGTGAAACAATTTGGACAGATATTTAATCTAGGTAGATCTTTGCAATGAAATACAGTTGACAGCGTGTGTAGAAAAACAAGTTATAGAAAAATTTAACATACAAGAAATAGAAACAATAAGACACTCAACATTGTTACTCCATATAAAATATAGGTCAACTAACAGCAGGTGTAGTGCAACTGTTAGTTAGGAGAAAAAACAGATTCCAAACGAAAACCAATTGAAGATAGCATTAGCAAAAGCAGCAAGTTAATTATACCTGTGCTACTCTTCATCATTGAGAAGAGTTCGATCTGATGCCTGGACCTTCTTGAATTGAAATCCTTTTTCATCTCTTTTTTCCATTTGACGCTTTTAGTAAGCATCAAATAGTAATAACTGCCAAATAAACATTAAACTGTTTGTCAACCCAAATAAATATACCAAAATGATTCATTCAGTATCTTAAATGTGGCCATGACGCCATGTTCTTATTCACAAACATGAGCACGGATATATTAAAAAAAAAAAAAAACATGAGCACAAACAATAAGCCAAACTATCATTGTAGCTGTAATAAATTGTGTATTTAACAACCAATTGCCAGTACACTGACTTTACAGTGAATGTATACCACCGTTAAACTGTACCATTGCTTTCCTTCACAACCCTCCAGGCAACAATTATGTTTCCTATAACTCTTCCATGCCGAGTCCCTTTGTCAAACATGGTAAAATATACATTTGACTAGTACAAAGATAATTTGAAATTTGAAGGAAAATTATTTATTAAACATGATAAGAGAAATATATTACTTTTCAACAATTTTACGTCTGAACAGAATTACATCTCCCATGCAAACATCACCAGAAAACATTGAGAAGGCTACTAGTACAATTCATTTAAAGAATAATGAGAATAAGTCAGATGAAAGAACAAAGAAAATATTATTCACTAGTACAATCAATGATGAAGGATGATCTTGGATGGCGTATACCAACTTTCATGTTTTAACCAAGATATCAAAATAGTCCCTTAGTAAGATAATGTAGCAAGGTAAGTGTTACGCCCGCGAAAATATATATATATATATATATATATATATATTATAATAATAATAATAATAATAATAATAATAATAATAATAATAATATTAATAATAATTAAATAAAACAAAACCCTTGCCACCTCCTTCATTTTTCCCATTTCCTCTCTCTCTCTTCCTCTCGGACAGCAACCCCTCCCCCTCCTTCATTTTTTTTTGTTTTTCTTTCTTTCTTTTCTTTCCCTTCTTATTGCTTCTTCTCATTCTATTACTCAAACCCTCAATCCTTAAAAGAGATTTAACATCCCCACAAGCTTAATTTCTCAAACTCCTACAAATTCTTTTGGTTGAGATTTTTGAGTTAGGGTTTGTGTTCTAAGGGAGGAAAAGGGTACCCATCTCTTGAAAGTGGTTTATTGAGACTCATTGAGGTAAATGCACAACTCTAATCCTAGTATGAATTCATAGAAAAATGTAGTTTTGAGTAAAAATCTTATTTCGTGTTTAGAGTATATTTAAATGATG
>NC_021162.2:75024255-75047982 GCF_000331145.2 Cicer arietinum
CCCTAATTGATACGTGCTGATGCGTTGTGGAATTGAGGGGAGAGGGCCATCCGTTAGATGGAGCCGCCCCTAAGGGAAAGGCCACCCTTAGGAGGAGAGGGCTATCAATGAGATAAAGCCGCCTCTTGGTTCTAAAAATTTGTATTGTTATTTGTTTGACTTTTATAATGATTTTAAGGTTGTTCACTTTGATTTCGTTTCGTTATTCACTGGATTTTTAATATTTTTGTCAAGCGATTAAACAGTTACTCGTGCCTTTTGGGTTTCCCTTCTAATTGATGGTGGTTGTTGTCTCCTCACTAAGTCTTTGTGACTTACCCCTTTATGTTGCTTATTATTTTTCAGATTCACAAGCAGCTGAGTAGGAATCTATTATTTGATTCAAGTCTCAACAAACTTCTTTTTTTTTTGGTAGGCCTCTTTGATTGAGGACCATTTTGTAATATTTGTTGAGTCTATGTAATTGCAGCTATTTTGGAGTCTAGAAAGTCTATTTAGTTTTTTTGAGAAGTGTATTAAGCAATTTGATTATGTTATTTGAATTATGACTGGATTGAAAGCTGAACAGGGATTTTACAAAATTTGGAAATGTTGAAGTTACAGAGGATACTCTGTCGAAATTTCGGGAAAAAGCATATATATTTTTAAACGGTTAAAAAGCGATTTAGTTGTTTAATTGTTAAGTTAATTGATAGGCTTGCCAGGCTAGGAGTATAGCTTGTGCGCCGATCACGGCATTAAATTTTTGGGTCGTGACAGTAAGTGCAGTAATTTAAAATCATAACTAACAAGTCCTATCTTCTCGAGAAAGAATCATTATCTTACTCTTCAGGTTTTCAATTTTAGCTTTGGCTTTAGCCTTTAGGGGGGAGAGGGTAAATAGACATGACAAACCTTTTTCCTATGAAAGTACTACAGAAAAATGTATTACTTTTTTTTCATACCAATTGAAGTAAAATTCATCAACAAAAAGTTGAATTAAATCTTCTTTTCTTAAACACAATTTCTTCCAGAAATACTTTCCACGTCCTGATGTTTGCTTCTAAACACAATCTTACAAGTCCATATTCGATCATTTTCAACTGTTGTTAGGTAGAGCACAGTATGAGTATGACCACCATATGCATGATTGTACTACGCCAAGCACATTTAGCATACAATAAAAATCAAACTTGCACTACATAATTGGAATTTTGAAGCTGAGCATATCTGAAAGGGCAAAACCCCACCACATGCTTAATCCCACCAAAACACATTAGCACCAAAGCAAATATGAGAACACAAAATCCATACTTACACAGACATAGAGAGAATCAGTCAAACATTCACAACATAAGTAAGCAAAAAAACCAACAAACCAGATACTGGGCGAAAATACCTGCAGGAAATGACCTTCACGTAGTCATAGAGAGTGGAACACCAAACTGAAATTTGATAGAAAAAGGCTTCACAGTCTGGAACCAAGCTTCAAGGGAAGAAAGCTTCAAGTAGCCAAAACAAAAACACAAAATCATTCTAGAGCCAATCAACCATAAAACCACATGAGCGAAAGAAATGAGCAACACAAATACCTTATGTCTTCGACGGAGAATGAAGATAAAATCACGTGAATGAATAAAATCACAAGAAAAAGCACAATCAAAGAGCTGAGAGCATGAATGAATGAGTTGAGAACGAACTCAAATAAACAAAATCACGAGTATATGAGACTGCGTGAATGGATCATAAGCAATGAGTTGGATTTCTAATGGAATTACAGCAAGAAGTCAAAGAGAATTTGTTTCCAGTTAGGAGATTGGGGTTAGAGTTCTTTAGCCGTGATTTGTAAATTTGAGTACTGAAAGAGTATGTGAATCTGGGAGGGAAATGAGAGAAGAGGAGAAACCAGGTATCAAATGGATTATCAACAACTGAATTTTTGCACAAAACGGAACAGGCCAGTTTTCTTCATAAATGGCTTGGGTATTTTTGAAGTGGTCCAGTTTGGTTTTGAATATCGTTCAAGAGAACAGGTTTTTGAACATACCTATCTAAATGTTTCTATGAACAATCAACCTGAAAAGACGGCTACCAACGAACTCGCTGCCATAAAAGCAATATAGAGGCCTACGAGACAGAATCCCCAAAACTTGGGGACTCGGAATCGGGACCAAGTGATTACCAAGAGAGACCCCATGAGACTTAAAATCAGGAATACAAATGCAATCACTATACCAACGTGGAAATTAAGTTCATAAGCTCTAGGATATATATTAGTCGTCTGTATGACCAAAGCAGTTCCAAGACCAACAAGCATGTTAAACATCGGTCCAGCAAAGCATCCAGCCATTGCCATTGCTGGATGACCAGCTTTAGCAACTGCAACATCAGCAACAAGATCCCCCACCGAATTCCCCCATGCTAGAACTGTAAGACCTAGGAATGCTGGTGGAAGTTTGAGAAGTATACCTAGAGCTTCGAGGCAATTCACCAGCTCTCCAGCTGTGGTGGATATCCAAAAGACGCTCATAACAAATGCCATGACCACCACAGGCAAATGCTCTGCTTTTGGGGGCTCTTTTTCAATTACAAAATGAAGAAATGCAAGAGAGAAGCTTGCCATGAGCACTACTGACCAGAGAGGGAAATGAGTATTAGGGAGAAGAAAAACTATGGGATGATCAAGAGCCATGAATGAGTTGCATGCATACAAGAGGGCAAGTGGACAAAGAGCAATATTGGCTGATGCATAAAATCTGCTCCATTGCGACGGTGCTGGTTGAGGGATTGTCAATCTTAACAGAGTTGAGACAGGAAGCTCCCATGCTTTAGAAATCTGTAACCAGAGTATGGGATAAGTCAAGACAATCTCAAGTAACATATATTCAATAAAGTTATAAAAGAACAAGAAATATATCCATGCAATGGACATAGTTGCCTATCTTATTTTTTATCACAGGAAACATCGTTGCCTACATTTTACATTTTTACAAAACTACTTTTAAAAAGTTATAAGAAATATTATTGAATGAACTACATAACAACTACCACTAAAGTCTACTCTCACTAGGTGGAGTCAGCTACAACAAACGAAACTAAATTATTATCAAATAAAAGGAATTAACATAGTAGCATTAATTACATCAATGCCACTGGTCAATCTAATTGGCTTAACATATCTTTAACATATCAAATAAAAAACTTCGAGGGTAATGTTACCATAAGAGCTTGATTTAATGTCTACCGACAAAGGGATCAATTGGCCAACCTCCCCTTGTAACCCACCCTACCACCACATTTTGTGGGTAGTAAAAAGAAAATGGATTTAAAAACCACATAAGCTATATATGAAAAAAAAGTCACTGCATCTTATAACTATAAAATGTGTCAGCTCCAAGTATAACCGAGCTCCCAGTTTACTGCATCTAAGATGAAAAGTAAAATACAAAAAGAAAATATATTTTTCTCCAAAACCATTAGTCATTTGAATTGAATTGAATTTTAATCAGTTATAGGAAATGTGCATCAAATGAATAGCACCAAGGCCTTTGTTTCAAGGTTAAGATTTAAGAATGGTTAAACCGCTGCTGCATCTGGTTCAGAATGGCACGGCCTTTTGTTATTATTTAAAAAAATACAAAATGTTACTATATTATCCAAGGAAACTTTTGTTCTTGAACATCCTATGAGTAAACAATTTTAGCAAGGCTAAGCAAGTTAACTAATAAGTGTGTGCTTGGGCAAGTGTCAAATAAACCTGATTTTGAATTAACTGATTTTGTAAAATGATTAAAATTGAGTTTGAAGTCAAGTGGTTGATATTTGGATATTTTCAATTGAAGAACTATTGATCTAAAACATAGGTTATTCAACTACCAACAATTATGAAATCATACGTATATGAAAAGCAAAATTATCACAATGCTAATTGAAAGTTTGAAACATACCAAACGAAAAGATCCACTGAATCCAGAAGCGTGTTTCTCTTTTTCTATAGATCCCAAAGCTTTGTCTTCGCTATACGATTCAATTTGTCCCTCGAGATCCGCAGAACTCTTTTCCCTGCGATTCGCCACTCCCAAATCCATGTAGAACACCAAAGCAACGAAGAAGATATAGAACGCAACGAATCCAACGGCTTGCCATAGAAAAATCTCAGCACTAAGATAAACATAGAAAAGAAACATCGCAGCGGTTAAATAGAACAAAACATCTCTAACAAACGGCGCCGGATCAACGGGAAAAGGAGCAGCGTAGATCGCGACGAAGCCGACAACGAGAGCCGAGACGAAAGCACCAGCAGAGAGTATTGCGCCGAAGCCGGTTCGGTATTGACCGGCGCGAAGAGCGGCTAAAGATGAGAAAACATCGGGAGAGCCGTTACCGAGAGCGAGTAAAGTAACGGCGGCCATACTAGGGGAGAGATTGAGGTGAGAAGCGAGTTTAGTAGTGACGATAGAGAAATGGTGTTGTGCTGTGTTGATGAGGATGTAGAAATGGAGGGTGAGGATGAGAGAGAGTGATGTGATTGAGATGTAAGGGTTTTGAGGGAAAATGCAGTGGTAATTGATGATGCCATTTGATTGGGGTTTGTTGGAGGAGCAAGATGTGATGGTGAGGAGTGATCTACGAATTGTAGGAGGTGTGGTTTGGAAAGAGGGAGACGAAGGGGGGTTTGTTGCTGTGATGAAGAAGAAGAAGAGGAGAGTGAGTGTGATGATTAGTGAGAGTGAAATTGTTTTGAAAGAGAATGAGGGAATGGAAATGAAAGCCATTCCAATTGCAATCAAAATGTTTTGCTCTATCGTCTCATTGTGTACTAACTAACACACTCGCAGACACAAGCGCGGAAGAGGACTGTGCCACATCGATCTACTTTCCGCGTTCTTTCCTTTTTAATAAATCGCCGCATCTTTTGGGCCTGCCCTGTCGGCAAATCAATCACGGTAATTCACCGTCGTGCTCTTGTAATTTTGTCAATTCAGCCATAAGACTGAGTATGTATTTGAGTAATTTCTCTTTTCTCAAGAAGAGATTCTTACATAAAAACGCGCCCTACTAGTCATTTTCTGCAAAGAGTATAATAAAAAATCATAAACATGTTCCAATATTTAATTTCCACAAAACCAACACGTTTCTATATTTTTATAGAATGAATCACCATTGTGATAATTGAAATGTCAAGTATATACATTTGTTAAAAAGTATGCTAACTTGAAGTGTGTTTCCAAAAATTGAATTCTATTTTGTTGTGAATAAGATTATTCATAATTGATCATAATATTCCGAATTGTCATTTTATATAAACTTTAAAATATTATATAGTCTAATCCCGACAATTGTGAATATAATGAAGAGTTGTGTGTAAAAATAGATGTCAACATCTTAGCACATATTTAATTTTACTATAGAATTACTAAAATTACAGCGAGTCACTCATTTTCAAAAACTATAAATTGTAGTTTTTATAAAACAACAGATTGTAGTTTTTATATAACTACGCTAGCTCACCTAGATTCTAAAAACTCTACTTTAATACAAAACATAGCTTAAACATCTGGAAAGTATGTGGCTTTCTAGCATACCTCGAGGAGGTGGCCCAAATCGTGCTATATCATTTTCTGAGATATGGAGATATCGGATTCAACCTCCATAAAACTCAGCCACAATTTTAAACTTTTCCAGTAATAGGCTGGCAACTTTTAATGTTTAAAGACCAAACCAAAGACTAATTACGGCATGATATTTGTATAGATTGTTAAGTACATCAACTAGAGAATTCGTTAAATTTAAATAGTGAAGTTTTATTTCTTTAGATCAAAGAGTCATCTCAACTGTAGTACCGTTCATTTGATTTAGAGGACCCACTTCCTACTTGAGAACAATAAAGTTGAAACAATTCAAAACCACACATCACAGGCAAATTTCGCATCAAGTATTCAAAAGCTATTCATTTCCACTAAAATCACATATTTCTTTGCACTGATTCTAGTTCTTTGAAGGAAACTTATATATCTGATATAGAAAAGTCTAAAGTTACATCAAAAACGTTAACATGACAAGAAACATCATCTGTATGCCTCAGGCAATCGATAACCTGGCAATACTAATTTATCTACCAGCATTTTTCCAGTTTTTGGCATAATATGCCAGTGCAAAGTCAAGTTATATTCTTTACCGCGCAAATTGCTTCCCTGGACACCAAAAGAAAAGGCAAAATTAAGGCCTAAACAGATATGAAGCAATTCATATTAGACTTCTTGAAGAATTAATTGTATACCTGATCAATGAAGCGGTATTTATTTGATGTGTGAATCCAAAACTTAGCTTGCTCTTTAGAGGGAATAATACCATCCCACAGGGATATCTGTAAAATGACATCTCAAGAGACTGAGCAACATATATGACACAACATACACCGAAAGTGACAGCAATGCACCATAAAATGCAATGACACAGTTATCTGAGTGACATAAAATCATGAACAGTGTAAACAAACTCTGAAGCTGCAACCTAACCAATGGATATTTGAGATCCCCCAATTACCAACCCACTATTACCATGGCTTCCTTTTAATCTCTTGTTATAAAAAGAAGTTGTCAAGCTTAAAATTAAATTGTTTAAATTTCAAATGAAGTTGTAAACTAACCAAATCATACCTGATTCACAGGATGTTTTGGTGTATCATATTCAGCAGCTAAAAATACAAAAACCTGCAAGCATAGAAAAAGAAGTAAAACCAAAATTATTAATTTTCATTCTTCCCCATCCAGTCCTGATACTCAACTTATTTTTAAGAGTCTATAGTCTATACTTTTCAGAAAGACGACAAGAAATTAAATTGAGAAATGCAATTGAAGCCAATAACCTGTTTTGTATTCCATGTGAACAGAGACTGTAAATCTGCGGAAATATTCAATGTCATGCTGACCTGCAATGATAGAAATGCTTCCGTTCAGATTTAACAAAGACTAAGGATGACATTCAAATATCAGAGAAAAGGAACCCAACGAGCTGGTAAATGACAATGAACAAAATGATATTCATATCATAATGTGGTATGCTGTTTAAAATTTAGAGAATGTGCAGAGAAATATATGTAAAATACAAGTAATTATATATGTTGTCAAGTTTTAAAAAAATTAATGTACACTAGAACAAGCACGATGTTTCCAATAATTTCTAGCTTTGATCATGACTGGTTTCATGCACACACAAGTATCCATTGTATGTGGTATATAAAAACATGGACATCCGAACAAGTATCCGAAGCAAAAATTTGTAAGTATTTTGATGACTTCTAATAAGTAACCTCCTTCCTTAGTTAGTAAGGGAGATTGTTGGAAGAAATAAGGCTTGCTGCAAATTGCAAATAAATAAAAGGAGAGATTGGAGGGGAAGGAAATGTTGTCATTTTAAAGAGAGGTGAAGTCTTTGGCTAGGGAGGTGTAGAACATTGAAGTTTTACAATTATACTATTAGGGAAGGAGAAGTGAGGAATATTCCAAGCATTGGCTCAACAGAAATAGTTGAAGAAAAATGACACTTTGCACAAAATGCAACAAATCAGAAAGAGATCTAGAGTGAGTCTCCAACAGAGGGTATACAACTTCACATATACGACAAGGGATAGAGAGAGACATTGGGGCATAGGATTTGAGAGAATTATTTGCTTCATCTGACTCTCTTTGGTTCACATCACAATCACACCCTTCCTTGAGCATCCTAGGAATTTGGATTTACTGCAGTTGACGACAGTGCAGTCAACACATCTAGACTGTCCATAGGATGTTTCAGATTTTAATTATTTTTAAATCTAAGCTTGAAATTTAGTGACTGCAGCCAATCTTGGTCCGCTTCCTAGCCAGTACCATTTGGGATTTACACTCCTGTACTTGAATTGTAATTCCACATAATCATTTTCCATAAACTGCCAACTGTGTTCCTTACATTGCATATACTGTAACAGGGGGGAGTTTTTCCCTAATTTGATTATAATAATAAAATTTGAGTTCCTAACAACATAATAACGAATTCTTTCAAACAAAGGAAGAACAAAATTCATTCAAGTATTGAAGGGTAGGCTGAATTCATCAGATCTTTCCTACATCAAAACCCTAGACTAATAGCAACAAATTTTAAGTTTCTCGAAGCATGAGACAATCACCATAAACTAATTTGCAGAACAAAATGCATATGAGGCTAAAAACATGATCTACAATATTGATTAAGTAAACGGTACACATCAAAAACTTCACAAGATTATTACAAGCATCTAAACACGATCCACAAAATTAACAGCAAATACCTCGTCATTGCCGTTGGGCTGTTTCTGAAACCAATTAATGTTCAACACCTACATCATCACACACACACAAAAAGATTAACAAAAACAAAAACGGTTGAAACCGTTATTGAAATGACAGATCTGTAAAAGAAAAGAGAGATACCTGGACTTGTGCAGAAGGTGAAGGGGAATTGAGAGTGTCGGAGAGAGAAGCCATGGCGCACATAAAAGCAAGAATCGTAACCGAAAAGGTTAGCAAAGCGTTGGCTCTGTAACCGAATGAATGCATTTTTTAGGTTTCTTTTCTTCTTCTTCGGTTGCAGTCTATGTGTTCGATAAAAAGAAAGAATAGAAACTCGGAGAGAGAGGTTAGAGATATAACCGGTGTGGTAGACTTGCTCACTCACTCAGTGCGTTGAGCAGCCAAGGGAAAGTTATTGCCTTCCTTTTCTCTCATTGGACAGAACACGCACGCGGTGGGGTCCCGCTTTTTTATTATATTATTGAATTAAATGATATTTTTTATGTTTTTTTTAAGAAAATATGATTTTTTTACTTTAGTTTTCAAATTTAGTCAAAACAACATTAATTATTCAGATTTTTTTAATATTAAATAAATACTACTGTTTTAAATTTACTATTAAATCAGTTTTACTTCATCTCTAACAAAAAAAATCATTTTAAGTTAATTTTCTTCTTTTATATAAAAAAAATCATTTTAAATTAATTTTCTTCTTTTTTATAAAAAAAATCAAATAAATCTTTTTGACTAAATTTTTAAAGCATTCATTAAGTTTTTCGTTGTTAAGAGTACTATTTTGTTCCTTTAGTTTTAGGTATGTGGAATTTTGATCCCTGATTTTTTTTTTCAACCGATTTTTGTGGCTCAAGTTTTTAAGTTTCAATTGAGTTCATCTATAACTCTTTTAATTTATTTACAACTTTTAAATGTATAATATATTAAAAAAGTTTTAATTAAATAAGAAAATATATATTTTTCGCCTTAAATTCTGAATTCACATTTTATAAAATATTTCGAACTTTTTTACTTTTGTTGTATTTTTTTCTTTCTCAAATTGGCCAAGAATTTTAAATATTAAAATAAAAATAAATTTGTAAAGGATTCATGTAAAATACAATTGATGATGTAATATAATATAATTGAAAAATCAAATATATTTTTGGTTCTTTGTACATAAAAGAACAATAGGGAGCTTACTATTATTTTTAATTTTTAATATAATATAATTGAAAAATCAAATATATTTTTGGTTCTTTGTACATAAAAGAACAATAGGGAGCTTACTATTATTTTTAATTTTTAATATAATATAATTGAAAAATCAAATATATTTTTGGTTCTTTGTACATAAAAGAACAATAGGGAGCTTACTATTATTTTTAATTTTTAATATAATATAATTGAAAAATCAAATATATTTTTGGTTCTTTGTACATAAAAGAACAATAGGGAGCTTACTATTATTTTTAATTTTTAATATAATATAATTGAAAAATCAAATATATTTTTGGTTCTTTGTACATAAAAGAACAATAGGGAGCTTACTTGTGATTTAGGGTGACCACGCCCATTTAAAGTTTTTAACAATTTAAAAAAAATATTATTACATTTTATTTGTCGTTACAAATTTTTTAATAATTTAAAAAAATATATTATTGGTTAGTTATAATAAACTTTTTATAAAGTTGATTGAATGTATGAAAATAGTTAAATTTAATATAAAAAATATTTATGTTAAAAAAGGTTGAAGAATTATTAACAATGATAAAGTTTTCAAAACCAAATTATATAAGTCTATGATAATTATGGTTTCACATATATACTAATTAATACAAATATTATGGTATATGTTGGTGTAATTTTTGGATCAATAATCGTCGGTGGTGTATTCTATAGGTATATTTTATAGGTAGAATTGTTTTTGTGAGTTAAAATGTCATGTGCATTTTTTTTAAGTCACACAAATTAATCTAATCAAATAGCATGCATTATGTAGATTGGTGTGTATATGGACTAAAATTTATTTTATCAATTTTTTAATTATTAAAATTGTATTTTTTTTTTATTATGCTTAATTTTTAAGATTAGAATAGTATCTTTAAAATCCTTAAAAGGATCAAATATATAATTTTTTGTAGACCAAATTATAAACCAAATGTCTATTATAAAAAATCGGAGAGAATAATTTATAAAAAAAAATTACAAAAGCAACTGCTGTAATTATAAAATAAAATAACCTTTCCAACCTAAATTTCAACTAACTTTTAATTATTAAAAATAAAACAAAATTAATTTACTACTTCTCTCCAATATATTTTTATAAATTTACGACTTAAAATTATTATATACAATTTAATATTATATCTTTTATTTATCTAATAAAAATTTAAATTTTGATCATCCAATATTTCATTTTAAGATCCACCACCATCATAGAATAGTTGAAGAATGTTTTAAAATAAAGACTTTAATATTTTTTTCTTATTTGATGCTTATAGTTGATTTATTGATGATTGAATTAAAAATTGCTTGTTAAACAGTAGTTTTTTTTTTTTTTCCTCAAGCATTATTCGACCTTCTCGGTTGGGGTAATGGAGATCGGTAATTATTGGATTTTAGGAGATCTATTGACTCTTCTCTTGTATGAAAAGGAAGGGACAATTTATTGAAGGAGATAAAAAGGAGGTTCATATAATGTCAGGCTCTCTTTTGCTTAAATTAACGGATAGCCAACGATGTAGTTGATAGCTATGAGTTTTATATACAGTTAATAACTATGAATTAGTTGATAATCTATGAAATATGAGGAGAGTTAATTGATAGACTATGAAATATGAGCATTTTTAAAATAGTTAAGTATTTGTATCAAATATTTATCGGTATTGTTACTCGTATTGTATCCGAAGATATATATTCCAATTTTTGTTTTATTTTATTGTAAATAAAAATAATTATTTTTTTTTATATGTTAATATAATATTATTAATGTATTTTAATTTATTTATTAATATAATAGGATATAATTGTAAATTTTTAAATTCATATTATAATTTTGTATTATAAATTAAATAATTTAAATATCTTCATTAAATTATATAAACAAATTAATATTATTCATTAAGGTATTATTCGTACCAATACCCAATATCGATACCATGCATACACACCTATGCATTATGGATGACAACATAGTTTATAGCCTCATAGTAGATAAGCTAGTTGAAATATTTTGTAAAGTTAACCATTTAATTAGTTTAAAAATGTAAATTTACATATAAAAAACCATCATCAAATTTATAATTTAATTTATATTAATTCATATTTGAATTTTTTTTTAATTTTTTAAATATATTAATTTTTATTTTTATTTTTAAATTTATTTAAATTTTGTTCTTTATAATTTTCTATTATTAGTTTTACTTTATATTTTTTTATAAAATGTCACATCGCATAGTTCAAGTGACTGTTTTTGTAACATATGATTGATAAAATTTAAAAATATTATTACTTTAATAATTTAACTATTTAACTTTAAATATTTATTAATTTATTTATAATTTTAAATAAAAAATTAAATTATTAAATTAATTCACGAGTCTCTAGTTTATGGGTGGCATCATATATTATGTGAATCAATATTATATATTATATGATAGTAGAAATATAAATAATATAATTCGAAAAGAAGAAGCAGTAGAAATTCCAAAATGTTAAAAGTAACGTTTATTTAAAACCATGAACGCAAGAGAACAAATATGTGTGTTTAAGTTTAAAAAGACAAGTAGCGTCTTTATTATTGATCATTGAAGATGATGAGTAGTTTATTAAGCATAACAAAAACAAGAAGAAGTAGATGCTTACTTAATAATTAAGCATACACAGAAACTCATATCTAAAACGTCTCTGACACACATAGTTTGATCATTGATCAAAACTATATATTATCTACGCATTATTGTTGAAGTCGAACAGATCAGAACACTTGATTCCACGTGAGCTCAACGAGTTACTAAACCCAAGCTTCGACTCAACAAGATCAAACAACAACAAATTCTCTTCCAATTGACGACTCCCAATAGAAATCGTAGCTTTAGGTTTCAATCCACCATTCACTATTCCCAAACATGAAATCCCACTCTTTGCCTCAACCATCAAATTCTCACCTGAAATTCTCCAAACAACATCACTCCTATCCAACACAAACTCAACATTAACTGCTTTATTAATTCTCTTCGAATCAAAACACAATCCAAATGGCCCCACCGCATTCACTTGTGCTTCTTTTGGAAACTGTTTGGCAAATACTTGAACAAATGTCTCAAACAGAGAGTCTTGCAGAGTTGTGTAAGGAATTGAAGTGCTTATCAGTGTTCCTCCAATTACACCTTCTGGATATGATGATAACATAGATCCACTCACTGGAACCACTGTGTGTTCATTTATTTGTATCGAAGTTACATGCATTCGGTATTCTCCTTCTGGAGTAATTGTTAATGGGGTGTAAATTAAATTATTCAGAATATTAGGGTTATTTTTGTAATTACGGTTATTACCAAAACGCATGTTGTTTGCTGCATCACCGAATATTATTGCTCCGTTTGATTTAGGGTAACGAGATAGGCACGTTGTGAATTGGTGTTTTAGTCCAAAGTGTGAAGAGAGTTGATTTGGTAGTGAAATAGGTGAATGGGCCAGCCCAGCAACTCCTTGAACGTTGTTGGGTAAACCTTTTTGGGCCAAAAAGGAAGGTGCACAAGAGAAGAGGAATTGAGGGACGGTAACCATTGGGCCGAGTTTAGGCCCACGGGTGGTGTAAATAGCGAAAACGTCTTGGGCCAGTTCGCCCAATGCGGTTTGTTGAGTGACGGGGTTAGCGGACATGAGTCCACACGTGTTGTTATGGCAACCGGGTCGGAAAGAAGAGACGCACGTGTGGCACGTGTGAGTGTTGGCTCGTGCGCATTGTGTGGAATGACAAAAGGGTGCTTGATAGGTTGAGGATGAGTAGTGTTGTTCACAGTTGACCCATAAGTGTTTACCGTTTAGGTCAATGAGAACTGGGAGTTGCATTAAAGGGGTTCTTTTGTGAATGTAGGCCCAATGAAGCCCAGTATTAGCATCTTGTTGAACTGGTAGAACCAACAGATTTGGTTTTGAATTGGAATTCTGTTGTGATTGAGAGTGAGATTGGGTTTGTGTAGTAGACTCAGATGAGAGTACTAAAAGAAAAAAGCAAAAGAGAAAATGAAGGATAGAAATAGAAGCCATGTTTGTCTTTATAATTTGATGAGGATATGAAGTTAGTGAATTAGACTATATATAGACAGAGGAACCCCATTTTTTACTTTTTCAATACTTACCCTGGTGTCCATTATCTTGTAGGGTAAATAAAAATATAATGTCAGAGTGAGCATTATTAACACTGAACAACTTTTACTGTTGCCGGTGTTAAATATTTAGAGTGTGAAATTAATTTGGATATGTTGGTGGGGTTGTGAATTTTCTAGATGAATGTTGAATGATTTTAATAATATTGGTAAGAAAACAAAGGGTGGCAGGTGAATGAGGGGTTACTTGGCAGCTAAAAGAAAAGCTTAGTTGCATGGCTTGCAGTTTTCATTTGTTTTATATATAGGCGGCGTGTGGAGATAGTGCATGGCTTGGCTTGGAGTTTTGCCTCGGGATCATTGTATGTATTGTAACAATCTTCACAAACGCTGTTTTTGGCTTAACTTTTTAGATAATTCTGCACCAGCTAGCTGTTGTATTAACACGCACTATAACTTCAAAACATGGCCTTTCATTTTTCATTTTGTAATATATTCCTCAACCAAATGGAATATCATAAATAGTTCATTATTACATGATACAAAAGACCTTAATTGCTATACTGCTAGACTGATAAATGTTTTATGTTAATTTTGAAAAGAAAAAAAACTGCATGCAAATATGCAATCCTAACTAGTGATGGTAGAATTCAAAATTTTTTATATATGTTGTGTATAATCACAACCATTTTCTGTTCACCATAATCCTATCAAAATTAAACGGTTGAAATTTTATGGTTGAAATTTTTTGTTTAAAAACTCCATTTATTTTAAAATTTGAATTGTCTAAAATAAATATAATAATATGTAATCACAATACATTTAATCTAAATCACACAAATTTAACCGGCAATAATTATATCACACATTTGACGTTTATGACATCAACCTATTAGTTGTATATATTTGTTTAGATAAAGATAGAAATCTTATGTGTGTGTGTGTTTTTTTTTTACTAAATCTTATGAATGGTTGAACATACATGCACAATAAAAAGTTATATCAGTCACAATAATTTCACATATTGGAGATAAATTTTAAGTAGAATATTGTTATAAAATTTGCGTGATGTCAAAAACTTGAGTGTTAATTAAGGGGGGTACTTACATAAATTAGTGTGTTGAAATGTTATGATATATAATTATTGATGATATTCATTTAGTAATAGACTCGTATAATTATTGATGAGAAGAGTTGGAGTAATAGAATGTTCATTAATTAAGTAATCATTTAAAAAAATATAAATGCTTTATATTAAAGATAAAATGAATTGATATAGGTCAATCATTTTTAACTCACTGTGTTAGGTGGAATAAGTTAAAGTTTTTGACCTTGCCACCCAAATTGGTTCAAGCCACTAAAAAATGGGTGGTGACAAAAGAAACGTTGATCTATTATTATATTTAAAATTCTCTCTTTTTTTTTTTTTTAAGTTACTTTTTGCCTGCTCAATTATTTTTCTATGACCATAAGCCAATTTCTTGCTTTAGCATGATAAATTATTGTTTTGTTTGACAAACCCACTCGTCCAAAAATCAATATGTTTACCTTTTTTGTTATATTTTAAAAATCACCTTTAAGTGATATATGTAATTGCAAGACTCGCTTCAACATATATATATATATATAAGGTACGAGTTCCATTGTAGATCTCATACATTACTTAATTCTACAATTTTATTTATTAAACCAAGGAGACGATTTTTGGTGTTTAGTACACATGTTCACCTTACATGAGTCATTTACACTATTAATTGTTGTTATAATAATAGTCAACATCCAATTATTTAATGTCATCTTTTTTATATTTAATTTAAAATTTAAATACGGACAGATAAAAAATAAACCCCTTCTCTCTATCATAATAGAAAAGAATATCATAACGGTCTTGCCTATATTATATTAATATTTACTTTTTTACAACGCACAAGAAATAACACGTTTAATGATAATATATGTAAAAAATATATCAAATAATTAAATTTCTAAAATTTCTAAAAATAAAAATAATCTATTCATCAAAATGACGATAGTTATATGTTTTTCATAGTTTGTATTATTTTTTATTCAACTCTTCAATAACTAATGAGTTATTTATACATCCTCATCTAATAACGTGTGTGTATGTATAATTTATATAAAAACAAATTATTTATTTCATTATCGCAATCTAACAACAAACTCGTTAAACAACACAATACATATCTCTACTTTTTGTGGAATATACTCGATGGAAGAAAAATTAACATAAGCTAACGAGAGAATATGAAGAAGAATGAAGATGAGAGATGTCCCTTTTCAATGTAGCAATAAAAAGAGAGAAAGTAGCTATCGAGTGATGGGTTGGTTGAAAGACACCTACGAAAATACTTTAAAATAGTTGAGAGAGTGTATAACAACACAATTTGAAATGTTAAGTTGTTTTTATTGAGTGTTATTGATAAAACACATTTTTGTATTAGTAATTGGGTTTAACTTTCTAATAGTGATAAAAATTATTAAGAAAAAAAATTACAAAAAACTACAATTAATTTAAATTTGTAAATTTTTTATTTTTAATAATATATTTTAAGATATTATTAATTTCATAACTAAAACTAATATTTATAAATGGTAATATATTAATTGTAAAAAAATTAATTAAATAAAATAAAATAAAAAAATATATGAAATTATTTACAACATTATTAATTAAACTTTAAATAATATTTAGTTAAATAAAAACAAATAACATATGGTAGTAAAAAACCCCTATAATTTTATATTTAAACTTTTATTTAATAAAAAATATATGAAATTATTTACAACATTATTAATGAAACTTAAAATAATATTTAGTGATATAAAAACAAATAACATATGGTAGTTACAAAAAGCCCTAATTTTATATCTAAACTTTTATTTTTTAAATAACAATATTATATAAATAGATAATGTATCATTTTAAAAAAGCTAAATCCTTAATTAATTATGAATTTAAAAATTTGATTTGTTTTTAAAAGATCTAAATATATATAGATATTATTTATTTATTTTTTGGTCTAATAGATAGTATTTATTTATTAATTCAAAAAAATATTTAAAAGTTTGATATCCATTAATAATAATGTAATTTTATTATTGAATGGAAAAAAAAAATTGGTTACCAAGTATTTGAACTTAATATTTTTTTTAAACCTACAACAAAAACTCAATAAATATAAGTATAGAGACTTAACCTACTAATTTTGTTGTTGTTAAATCTATATTATAAAAGAAGACAGTATTTATAAGACTATAATTCAACTAATAAAATATCAAAACGATTTAGTCTGGATGTCCACAAATTCAAACCAAAATATTATACTGCAAATTTCTTTACTTTTTCATCTAAAAAACAGTAAAAAGAAGACCTCATTTTTACACAAATTACTAATAAAACTTCAAATACCACACCTTTTTACCATCATGCTCTTTTTTATGGCATATAAATCACAATAAATGTCCTTTATTAATAAAACGTTCATGCATGTCATAAATTACATTAAATGGCTTTTTCACAAAAAATTATTCGCTTGTCTTCAAAGTAGCAGCAACCAATAAAATTTCAGGGCACCAACTTTTTTACCATCACGCTATTTTTTATGGCATAAATCTCATTATGTATTATATAATAACTTTCATGCACGGTATACATCACATTAAATGGATTTTCAAAATAAAAATAAAATTACAACATATGTTTTTAAAAAATTTATTATTTATAATGGTATCTCCGATGACCATTAGAGTTTGATTCATGAAACCATATCCGTTGAGAGGTTACAAGTCATGCTTTGCCGCTAAAGCTCACGACTAATGGAGACAACATTTATAACTTAATTTGGAAAACAAAATGATAGTTTTATACTTTATAGTATAGTGAAAACTATAGAGAGAAAAATTGAATAAATATTTTTTATAAACAATATTAAATTGTTTTATTTTTATTTATAACAAACAACCTATTCTTTCTTTTTAAAAGATATATGTTATTTTTTTATAATTAAATATGACGTTTTGAATTCGTACTAGTTACATCGCATATAACTTAACAGGAGAAATCAATTGAGTGAATACGATATATATATTCTTTTTTTAATTTATAAGATATAGAAAAATCTTAATTTTGATATTTTTCAGTACATAAACTTGATTATCGTTATTAATATTTATTTTTGCATGTCAAACAATGAAGATCAGATTAAAATATTTCCAACCGTGAACAAATTATACATACTCAGTTTATATTTAATAAATATTTTACTATAAAAAACAATAAATTATATGTATACTTTAATGTTTGATAACAGGCATCTCTTTTTAGCACAACAAACATTTTTTTTCTTTAACTATATTTCTTCTTCATCTTAATTAACTTTAAGTTCAACTCTCTTTGGCGGCATTAAGACTCTGAACTACCTGGTGAGCCACATGATCAAAATAGCCTAAACTTTTAACATGCAAGAAAAATAAATATAACTGAAATACTTTAATTATAAGCAAAATTAGAAACAATTCTTTAAAAAAACAAATCCTATTACTTTTATATAACTAATTATTTTAGCTCTCCTAATGTAGTCCAAATATTCATAAACTCCAACAAACGAAAGAAGTTACAAATATTAATAAACTCAACAAGCCAAAAAAGATAAAAACACAAAGTAAAGTTGTTACTTGTTTAACATAATAATTTTCACACGATGGTGCAACCCGCGGCGTTCTCTTCACTACAGGTGTGCTTGACGGGAGACGGCGTTGACGGCGGAAGCGGAGGTGGCGGCCTGTAATTCATGGATGGATGTGCCCTATCATACATCCTATTTGATGGAAACATGTTGTTCCCATAATTAGCTTCTTGTTGTCGTCGTCGTTGTTGTTGCTGTTGCTGTTGCTGAAATTGTTGCTGTTGTTTCATCATCCTCATCATATCCATGCGCCGTTGCTCTTGTTGTTGCTGATACTTTTGTTGTTGTTGTTGTTGTTGTTCATAAGAAGGATGTTCCATTTGCATTTGCATCCCTTGTTGATCATATCTACCACTATTCTTCGTTGGCCCTTGTTGTTCCTGCACGGCCCGAATGTTATGCTCCATTGGGCCCATCTGGCCCATATTTCCATTTCCGTTACTATCGTTACCATTCCTTCCATATCTACCATTACCCTCACTAGGGACATTATAGTAATCAACAAAATCAAAACTATTTTTACTCTTACTACCACTAGCATTTTGAAAGACACTCTCTTGTCGCTCTAAATTATTACAACTATTTTTCTCTTTTTTGTCATCATTGTTGTGATTGTAATTTTTCTTGTAACTATCAACTACTTGTTCTTTTTGACTATTTTTCCCACATACTAGAAACTGACTTAGAAAACCACCATCACTTTTCCCATTCTGTGTATTACCATTTTTACCCTCCATTTGATTTTCATCTTTCTTGCAAGTTCCATCATTTTCACAGCCATTGTCTTGACTCCTGAAAGGCCCACTATTCATCATACCAGCAGGCCCACGAGGCCCAGATATATTTTCCATTTGATGGCCATGACCATGAAGATGTCCTTCCCCTCCCTCTTCACCACAGTCATCATCAAAATTAATGTGATGCAATTCATGATGACTACAATCATCAATTGAATCAAATTTCAAATTATGTAAGTTGGACTTGACACTTTTGGGTTGTTTAGAAGGTATCTTAATATCACGACCCTCTTCCAAATTCTGCAAGTTTACTGCTTGAGCACCACCGCCATTATTTTCTTTAGGACCATTGTGATTATGAGACTTATTTCCATTACTTTCTTTAGGACCATTTTGATTATGAGACTTATTTCCATTACTACCCTTACTATTATTATCAACTTGCAAGTTCTGAAGCTGCTTATTAATGGAATCCAATATCTCAGCATGCTTTCCTAATTTCTTTAGCTTTTTTATGAGTTCTGCTGGATCCACACTACCTACCACTTGTACTTTCCCTTCCTTTGCATCCATATTCACAGCTTCCACCCCTAGATAATAACATCATAAATTAAGAACAAGGTACAAAATTTGAAACATCTATACATTTTATATGTAAAGTGTACATTTTGGTCCTGCAAATTGAAAATTTGATTATATTTAAAATTCGTGTGATTTAGGTTTGAATTATAATTTTATGTTAGAATCAATTATAGAAACAATATCAATTTCAATCTTACATGGTTGAAATAATATTTTTCTTTTCTGTCATGGAATCAAACACATACTAAGTCATTGATATTTATATTTAATTAACGAGAGCTCTGAAACAAAAAAAAATTAAGATATGTTAAATGTTTTTAGGGAAAATTAGTGCATAGGTTACTTCTACTCGACGAATGTATAAAAATTGAAATTATAAAAAATTACATATAGTATAAAAAAAGAGCTATGATAAACCTAAGATTGATAAAGTGAAGATAAGGGGTATTGTAAGAATGTACCTTGAATTTTCAAAAGTAGTTTCTTAATTTTCTTCTCACAGCCATCACAATCGATACTAATCTTGAGAGTACAATAGCTCTACAAAGAAAACAAGGCCAACGCATATCAATTGTTCACTCACAAGTCGCAACACAACTACCACAAAACATGAACCATAAAAACAAAACACAAACATTAAAAGATACAAAATTGTGTTGCACTTTATCAATGAATAAACATGCGATATGGTAATATTAGTAGGAAAAGTTTAATTACCTGATTTCTCGACAACAAGTCTTGTTTACTCATTCTTAGTTACGTGGTGATAGAACAGAGAAGAAAATGTTTCAGTACAAATGATACGTATGACCGTACAGATAGTTTTTTTCGTTACTCAAGCTATACAGAGAAAATAGCGAACAGTATATATATAAACTTCGGAATCAAATCAAATCTTTTTACTGATTTAAAATTATTCTCAATTAATTATGTTAAATCTTATTTTATAATATTATTTTATTTTATTTTTCCAAGATTCATTTAAATTTTATTATTAAAATAAGTTTTTGTGAATAATATTTTAATTATATAAGATTCAAAGGCGGTTATAAGTGGCGATAGACATAAACATAATAATAATCACCTGACATTAGGTGGTATCAAATTTAAAATTTGTTTGTTCTCTCTCTTATATGGAGTCGTAAATAAAAAATATTTAAAAATAAAAATACAATAAAAATTAAATAGTATTTAATTTTAAAACAATTAAAAGATATATATATATATATATGTATATATATATATATATTTATTTATATATACGTGCAAGTATTTTATATTTAAAATAATGATAAAATAAGCAAGAGTATAAGTTTATATTTTATATTTAGTTATAGTCACGGGCAAGTAACGGATGCAACTATACAACAAGCCTCGATAGATAAGGGCGGAAACTCCTGATGGATAGAATGTTAATTTTTTTTTCAGTCCAAAAAAATAATATTAATTATAGTTATGTAAATAATACTTTTAATTATTTATATAATATCGAGGTTCTAATCAAAAAAGAATCTCATAAAAAAATATCAAAATATAATAAAATTTATTAAAAATTTTAATCATGTATATACAATATAAATTGATAGTTAAAAAAAAATAGAATATTGAATGAAGGTAACTCAAATTTGAGGATGATAACAAGCCAAGCAAAAGAGATGAATTGGCTGATATTTGTAGTTAGCTAAACTTTGCAAGGTGAAGGTCTGATTTATATTAAAAATATTAAATTTTGATCTAATATTTACTAAAGTCTCACAAAATTTCTGATTAAAATTAAGTCTGTTTTATTATTATATTATGAATTTTTAAATAAATCGGTCTTTTATAAATAAATAAACAAGTTAACATGTCAATTAACTTAAGTTTCGTAGAATATGTAACATGATTTTTTTATATTATTTAATATTATATTATATTATATTATATTTTAATTCTATTTTATAATAAATTCTTTAAATATTTAAATATTAATGCAAGTATGTATGTGAATAACATAAAATGTTAATAATTTAATAATTTAACAAAAAAATATTAAAACTTAATATTATAATAATACTAGTAATAAAAAGTTATTTATATTTAATTAAATATGTTGATTTGGTAGACTTAAAAATAATTTTCAGTAGCCTTAACCTAGTCTTTTTAATTAATTGATTAGTTTCACTTATTTTTATCAACAAGTGTCTCTTTGTTCTTTGTACAGTCTATTTTTTTATAAAAGTAACTTCAATAGTATAGTAAACAAAATAATAATTAAGATTTAGAACGCACATGTGAATTGAAGATCCTTTAAGAAAGTGTTGATTTTTGAAGATAAATGTGACAACATGCTTTCTTTAAGATTTTTATGAGATATTTTTTACTAGTCAAATGAAAGTTATTAAATTTTTATGAACATTTTCTTTTAAATAAACATTGAATGTGTGGTCACCCGGGAATCTGCCAAATCAAAAAGAAATTGGTAAACTCTATTTTTTTTATTTGGAAAAAAACGTTGAAAGAACACTAAAGAATGGCCTTAAACTATAAATTGGGTTCGATTAACAATTTCATATAATTAAAAAAAGTGTCACGTGCATCATTTATATTTATCTAACTACGTATCTATATTATATACAATTGATCCTCTTATTTTAAAAGTCAATAATTTTAGTATTTTTTTTCTTCATATTTTTAAATTAAAAAATGATAATTTGACATATTTTAATTTACGAAATTTATAATTCTATTATATAGAACCATCTATATGCATTAATTATTCATATGTCATTAATTAAATTAAAAATATGAAAAGCTGTAGCGTTTTATTTTAATTTTATGAGTGTTAATCATTCTAAATCATTATATCATATATCACGATACTTAAAGCACTTATTATTATTATTTTTCAGTTAAAAAATAAAAGGGGTTGACTAAAACTGTCAACTTTTAAAATAAGGGAACCAATTTTGTGAATCAGTAAAAATAGATAGACTAAAACTACAATTAAACTTATTTTCTATTGAAAAATATTGCATCTCATTTATCTCTCTTATCTTTTTGCTCTGCCTCTTCTCTCTCTCTTTTCTCTCTACGTTTTCTCTTATCTATTTATCTATCTTTATCCTCTCTCTATATATCTCATTTTCTTCAATCTATTAATATTTATTGTCATAACACTTATACACATCATAAAATATATTATGGTACATTTTACATTATTTTTTTTGTGATATCTATTATATATTAAATATCGTACAATATAAAAAGTATATCTTATATTGTTATGTCATGTCAAATACTTACTCTTTTGGAGATCAAACATAAATTTACACTCAATTTTACATTGAATGTTCTTTGATAAAATTGTCTACTCTCAACCTTCCATGCTAATAAACTCCATATGCAATATATAATTACTAAATCATTCAATTTAGTACCTAAAAAAAGTACACACCAAAATAAACCTAATTGGAATATATATCACTACAAAAAATTTAAATTATAGTAATAACAAAAAATCATAAATATAGCGTAAAAACCTATCGTAATAGTTTGTTTCGCGGTCAATTACTACCTATATTTATATATATATTTTTTTATGTACAGTCAGTATTCAATTGATTATAGAGATAGATTTTTGACTAAACATGACTCTACATACATATTTTATATATTTTATGTCAGTTGTACAGGGTTTAACGAGAACTTATAACTATATATCTACGATTTTGGTTTCTTACTATACATTTTGGTATAGTTTTGATAGCAAATAATTTTATATCAGCATATAATGTATGAAAATTTAGTATCTTACTTCAAAAAATTAATCAAACTATAAAGTAAAGTAAATAATTATTACAAATGATATATATATATATATATATATATATATATATATATATATATATATATATATATATATTAACTAGTTGATGTTTATACCCACATATTTAAGTTTCCTACTATTATAATTAGTGAAAAATTTACACATTGGAAAGTATATATGATCCACACATGTCAATTTTCGTGTACGATTGCGTGTATATTAGAGATAAATAAAACATTATATATATATATATATATATATATATATATATATATATAT
>NC_021162.2:75047992-75060431 GCF_000331145.2 Cicer arietinum
TATATATATATATATATATAATTCAATAATCAACAATATATGTTGCTAATTAAATCACACTTGTCACTATCTCATGGAATCACTACAATATTTAACCCTACATGTCACAATATCATACAATTCAGTTTTCACTTATTAAAAAGGAAAAACCAATGATTATTTCAGAACATCTACATTCAGTAAAAATAGTCTTACATTATTTCGTCAAGGCGGGAAATGAAGGACTATTCCATAATCCATGAAAATATATCACCATAACTACTATGTATTCACTCTAAAGTTTAATTAAACATTTGAAATTATTTCAAATACAAGAAATCGAGGACCTTCAAATGTGTCCTTCAACCTCAAGTAGCGATTGAATGAGCATGACACTTTAATAAAATATTCACGAAGAAAGATCTTTGAAGATGGATTTGCAGATGTAGAATTGAAAACAAAATGCTCTCGTGATATTGGAAGTCTAATTGGACAGTGTTTGGTACCATCGTTTATATATATATATATATATATATATATAACAATTACAATTTATCAGCAAAATGAACATGTATAAGCAACTTTTCAGTAAAAATTGATTGATTTTTATTTTTTAAAATTCTAAACTCAACTAAATATGGATTAAGTTTACACGATCAACATTTTATGATGAAAAAAAAATCTGTACCTTGCTACCTTATTATACAAACTGTACACAATTTGAAGTGGAAACAAAATCGTGCTCAGAAAATGAAAAATAATAAAATAAACACAAATGTACTTTTGTGTTCTGGTGTCCAGATATGAGTACAGATATTAACACTACTACACATTTGATTACATCCTCTAATCACTCTAATAATCTCAAATCAATATAATGTAATTGCGTTAGTGTTGAGTTTAATAACAAACTATAACCGAAAAGACGGTCAGATCTGAGGGCGGGCAGAGTCAACCGCCGATGAAGGCATAATAGGAGCCGCGGCAGATGAAGTCCCTTCATCGTCGCTACTATTCACCTTTGGCTTTGTTGATGTAATTGACAATGCTCTCGCTAAAAACGACGGTGCTCTATTAAATACCCACCGGTCTGATTTAAAACCCCGGTCCAACAACTTGGAAGTTTTTCCTCTACTACTTCCCTCTCCTCCGGTTCGGTAACCCTGCCTCGAACTACCTTCTCTTGGTAACGTAATCAAACTACTCGCCCTTTCCAATTGCCGGTTCATTATCTGTTTCCTTACTTCAAAAGGCAGTTTCAAAGTGAACCGGTCAGTGTTTTCACCCGGTTGGACCAACGAATGTCCGGTCGAATGCGATCGTGGAAAACGACGCGGACGGTTCGATCTAGAACCACGTGTACGGTTTCGGTTCAGCGTTTTATCCAATGCAATCACTTCCGGAACAGCTAAGACCGGGTCAGATTCCGCGTTTACTAGCTGTTCTGACGGTGTTTCAACGGCGTCGTTTTGAGCTTCAACGTTTTGTGATTGTAATTGCGACTCGGTGTTAGACTCGGGAACTCCGTGAGTTGACTCACCGGATTGAGGAACGAGATTCGCGCGACAAACGGGACAAGTTGTGTGAGAAGATAACCACTCGTCGATGCACTCAGGGTGAAAAACGTGATCACACTTTGGAATCAAACGCAGCGTTTCGGTGTCTTCGAATTCGCATAAACAAACGGCACACTCCAAAATCTCTTTTCCAATTTTGTGGATCTTAACTTCAGAGTATTCGAGAATCGGAAAAGTATTGATGACCGATGAATCGAGTCCACGCGCCGCCCTACGCGATCTACCGTCGGTGATGGGGAGAACGAAGTTAGAAGTTGGTGAATCGGCGCAGCGACGGATGTAGATGGAGAAAAAGCCCATGAGGAAAAGAGCAGCGACTAAAATTACTATGATTATAGCGAAGGAAGGGTTGAATTCGTTAGGATTTGTATCTGTGAAATCATTGGACTTGTTTTGGGCTTGGGCTTTTGTGGCGGAGAGAAGAATTATTCCCGGTAAGATTAGGAGGAGGAATAATTGGGAATTATTGATTGTGTTGTTTTTCATGTTGATTAATAAATGGATGAAAAACAAAGAGTGTGAATGAGAGAAGATAAATGAATAATGAGAGAGCTTTTTAAATCAGCTTGTTAAAGAGTGTGTTTCTTTTTTTTCTGTGTATGAATGTGAATGAAGATTGAGGACAACGCCACATTAGTTTTGCGGATTTGGATTAACTGTATTTCTTAATTCACGCAGTTTAACACATCAATGAATCTAAACCGTCAATCTTCGTAGTGTGAAGCTTGACAATTTTACAAGGGTATGAGATTTCACCGTTCATTTCAGATCAAACGGTATGAGTAAGTTGTTGTATCCACGGAATAGTTGTATGGAATTGAATTCATTGGCTTCGGTCTTGGTGATTCAGAAAATGGTCATATATGGTGTGCTCAACTTACTGTTCGGCTGCGAAGTTTCCGTAAAATATGGAGACATGTTTGAGTATGTGTTCTAATAAATTAATTAATTCAATTTCATAGCTTGCAAGCACTAGTATATTTAACATATGTTCATTTCTTAATTAATATGAGTTAACATGGTTATACTGAATCGTCCATTTTAATATGTGTTAATATAAAAATTGAGTAAAGTGTTATAATTGTAGAGGAATTAAAAAAAGCTTATTAGATATTAATTAAAATTATTTTAGTGTACATCTTATTTTCTCAATTAATATACTTTTCTTTTTGACGAAGTTTTTTGTAATTAATATATTTGACCTGTCATTATTTCTTGCTGCTAAAGGATAAGAATTAATTAATATCCTTTCAATTTATACAATCACTGAAATGAAATAGAAACAAGTGTTAACTATTTCTATTATAAATATAAATTCCATTGTTCCAATTTTAATTAATTAGTGTTAAGAAAGTAATAATGAAAAACGATATCAAAGAAAATGTTATTAGTGCTACTATTTACGAACAAAATCGATTTTCTTTCACTATAATATGAATTATGATAGTATCATATTTTTCTAAATACATTTCAGAGAGAATTCAAATCCACGATGAAACTAAATGTTATTCAAACACTTATATATTTGATTTGTTTTAAGTTTAAATATTACTGAAAATATATGGAAACATGTATATTTAACTTTTTTAAAAGTTTAAATTTTATTCTTTTAATTCAATTTTTTTCTTTAATTACTTTTTAGACACGCGTTAGCAATATCTCTCCTATAAAAAATTGTGAAGTTTAGAGAGAAAAAAAGCGTGGAAAAATAAATCTAAAATAATAGGTTGAGTGTTACTGAAATAATTCATACTTGTATCATTCGATAATTATTTATTCCAAAGAACTAATCCAAATCGATTTGAAGATAATATTGTTGTTAATGTTATTTTAGTCACGAGAAACTGTGTCAAAGTCAGCTAGTGCACCGCAGATGCACATGTATCTTTAAAACAAAATAATAATTAATTGCTTTCGGATGGCTAACCAATTAAATTTGTGAGCTCCGTGCGTCCATCAAGGCTAATGATGGTTGGAAAGCAACTGAGTATAAGAAAAAATTGATTTTAAATTTTAAAGGTAATGTTTAGTACTGACAAATATAAATAGGACAATTTAATAACTTCATTCTTTACATTTTGTTTGATGGTTAAATTAAATAAAAGAAAGAGAAAGAAAATGAATAAAAAAATAAATTGATAATGAAAAGAAATTATAATAAAACAATATGTATCTTTACAAAATAACATAATTGTCTTTAAGAAAAAAAATTAAATATTAAAAAAATATTTTTTTATAACAATCAATGAAAAACTATAAACTGTAAAAATAAAAAAAAAATAAAAAGAATAAATATATAAAATAAAGTTTATAGGGATAAAAAAACATTTAAATTTAATAAACTATAAATGTCATTTTTTTATGCTCTTTATATTTTTTTTCTTCATATTTTACTAATTTTTATTTTATTCTATGTAAGTTTTTTGCTTACGTGCAATTATGTTGTTTTTATTCTAATCTTTTGATGAAATTAAAATTAAAAAACTATAAATAGTAATATTTATAAGTAAGATTAATTAGATATAATTAAAAGAAAAATTAAGAAAAAAATTATAAAATAAGAAGAGAATAAAACTATAAGATTATAATTTATTAAATTGAAATACTTTTTTTTTTGTTATAAAATTTATTTTATATATTTATTCTCTCTTTACTTTTTTTTCTAATTTTTTATTGATTGTAGTGGATTATTTTCTTTTGTTCTTTTTATTATATTTAATTTTTTAAAGGAGATTTATATCATTTTATAAAAATACATATTTTTTATTATAACTTCTTTTCATTTTCTTTAGATCAAACTAATAAATAATCAAATTGTTTTCTATTTATTTTTTTCTTTTTATAAAAATACATATTTTTTATTATAACTTCTTTTCATTTTCTTTAGATCAAACTAATAAATAATCAAATTGTTTTCTATTTATTTTTTTCTTTTTATAAAAATACATATTTTTTATTATAACTTCTTTTCATTTTCTTTAGATCAAACTAATAAATAATCAAATTGTTTTCTATTTATTTTTTTCTTTTTATAAAAATACATATTTTTTATTATAACTTCTTTTCATTTTCTTTAGATCAAACTAATAAATAATCAAATTGTTTTCTATTTATTTTTTTCTTTTAACTTTTTTTTCTTTCTACCACCTTTCTTTTAACTTTTTTTCTTTCTACCACCTTTCTTTTATCAATCAAATAAAGTCTAATAAAGATAGAGATTAAACTATTCTGATTTAATTTTTCCAATAATTAAAAATTAGTTTTAATTTTTTTTAAGACAAAACCGCCTCAAATGATTTTTTTCTGAATTACTAAAATAAATTTTACTCTTATATTTTAGAAACTGGGAGAGAGTTACGTAGTTAGATTGCTCTCCATACTGAATAGTCAATATAGGATTGTCGCAGTACATCATTCTTATAAAACGTGTTATGACTTTATAATCCCTTCTAGAAGCACATGACTTATTAATATTGGGTTTCATTGACTATTGTAAGTCACGAATTAAGATCTCGATTTTCAACCACAAACAAGTAACTTTTTTAGCAACTCAAATTATTATAGGAGGACTATATTTTAACTCTTAAAATTATGTATAATATATACAAAATGTATGATAATTGCAATGACATTTGTTATGCTAGATCTAAAATATATTTTTCAATTTGGATCCTCACTTATCTACAATTAGTGTATAAGTTCTATCACTAAACTCTATAATAACAAATATAAAAGAAAAAGTCAAAATTATATTCAACTACTACTATATTCATCTTATTTAATGAAACTAGTGCCCAAAGTCTTGCAATGTATGTTAGCACCAACAATTAATAGTTTTTAAATAAATGTTTAGAAAATTGTTGAACACTTCTTTGTACAAAATATTTTAGTTTAAATGTACAATTAATTCCTGCAAAATATAAGATACTTGATTTTAATTCTTATAAAATAAAATTTTTAGTTTAAATTCATAAAAAATGCAAATATTTTTGTTTTAGTGTCTAATATTTAACTCTGTTAGTTTTATAATGATCGAATACTTAATTATTTTAAATTTAGATTTAGTAAAATCAAAGAAATTTAGTTTTAGTTGCTGCAAAATATAAAATTATTTAAACCCTTGCAAATTACTATAAATTTGATATTAATTAGTCTCTACGTAATATAAAGAAAAATATTCTCGTGTTCTGATTTTATAATAAACTATCATTAGTGCACAATCTCAGTTTAAAGTTAGTGAATAGGAGTCGGCTCTAATGAATTTACTTGTCAGTAATCGAGTTTCGTTGTGACTTCCATTTAAGTTTGTAGATCTGCTTCTTGCTGAATAGTGAAGTTTGTAATGAATTTACCGTAGTTCTATGGTAGGCACCAAATATTTTTGCGAACGTCTAATGACTAATGTGGTATCGAGGTTTCAAGTGAACCTAGTCACTGATGTGAGGTTTCAAGCTTGTACAAAATACACCATTTTATGAACAAAACCCCACCCCACCCACTCCTCAGGGTATGTATGATAGTGTTTTCTTTCAAAATTTGATGTATTTTGCATCACTACGTATGGTTAGTGTAAATGAGTTATAATAATGAAAAGGATAAATGATCAAGATTAGTATTAATTTATCAGGCTTAATCTCTTGTAACTTTCTACATTAAGTCTTGAAACAATGTTTAATGTAGACAATTACTATTTTGTGTTTAGAAAAAATAAAAAATGTAAAATATTTTTAAGTAATTAATTTTTTTTATCGGTGTCACTAAACATTTACGTTTGATGTTTTCCCCTTGCCTTAAATTGGGAAATATCCTAAATGTGAACAAACATAGGAGACTGGACGGGCAGTCACCTAGCCAACATAAACACGATTTTGTGCAATTTGATTTTCAATTTGGGCCTGAGTAAAAAACACTTTAATTTGGGCCCAAAAATAAACGTGCAAATGCATGAATGGGCAGCAGCTCATCTGGGCCTTTTTTGGGCCTGTGTTCATCTAGGCCTCTCTTTATTCGGCTCCTATGTATTTTGGAGTTATATAGCTCTAAAGAAACAATAATCATCATCAATTTATCATCATCACACTGATAAGAAACTGGTATGTAGTAGTAAGTTAACAAATTGAAGTGAAACTTTTAAAGGTTTTTTTTTTTTTTTTTGATAAAAAAATCTCAAACAAAAACTAAACTATTTGTTCACACAAAAGAGCCGGTCTTTTAAATAGTTTTTTTTAAACTTTTTTTTATTAGAAACCTTTAAAAGTTTATAATTGCAAAAGTATGTATAAAATGTGATTATTTTTTTAGAAGTGTTAATTATTTGTATAAATTGTATTGGTCCCGTAGCTCTAGTTGTTTTTATTATTTTCTATTTTTAAAATTTTTTTGAATAACTTTTAAAATAATCAATTTTATAAAATGAATTTATTTAAAATTAACTTCTCTCGGACATAAACAAACATACACGTACATGTAGGCCTACAAAAGTATAAGAACAGAGATAAATTTTAAAACAGTAAACTAGGTGCTGAACAGAAAATTATAACACCCCTAAATGCAAATAAAACCAATAAACAATACCTATTTATGCTAACATGCCAAATCCTAAAATCAAAATGCTGCCACTACCCACAAATGAAGCTTGCACTAAATCCTTCACTACTAAGATAAAAAGCGAAAGTAGACAAACTTTGCAAAATTCCAACAATGAACATATTGGGATTAATTCCATTTGTTATTATGATTCTACATGTAGTAATAATTAATCATTCGATATTGTGATGCCATTTTGTGACAAATTGCTGCATAATATCCTAATCTAAATGTATATACTACTAGTAAAAAATATTTTCTTGTAGTATTCAATGCATTTATATTGGGATCTAAGATTTGGTGAAACATCGCTCAATCATAGCTAAATACCTATTTTTGGCAGTGTCTTTTTGAATGTATTCCTCAACATATCGCTATCAATAATTTTTTAAAGAATTTAATACAAACAATTTTATATGATCACTAAATGAGTTAATAAGTAAATTGATAGTTAAAATTGTAAGCGTAGATTAAATTAGTATTTAAATTTTATAATTTGAAATATATTATTGAAATAGTAAAATATCAATTAAAATAGTACATATTCAAACTTTTATCATTAGAGACTATGTTGTAATATATTAATTAAATATGGTGCGTTGATCTCATATTATCACAACATCAATTAATTTTTGTATGAAATTTAAATATTTTATTGACTAATTGGTCAATAATTAGTCCATGCATGATTACAATTACTCACAAATTTATCTTTGTGATGATAAAATTTTATTGACAAATTTGTCTCTAGAAAGATCACATTGATGTGTGATCACTTGATAAACTACATATCAATTATAGTGCTACATTAAAATATATAGCGATAAAAATTTACTGAGAGAATATTTTGATTGATATTTTACAATTTTAAAGATATATTTATTTGTCTGATGTTTATAATTTTATGGATCAATTTATCTATTCACTCAAAGCGTAAATACTAACCCTTTATTAGTTAGTTATTTTAAGATGAAAATTGCAATAATGTAATGAGATAATAACATTAATAGTTTCTAATAACTATAGATCCATCAGTATAAAATTAGTTTATAGCATGACCTGTTATGGACCTATGCAACAACACATGATTCAATATTTTTAAGAGTATTAAAGTCCAAAAATATTTGCATTAGAGCCTTCAAAATAATGAGTTTTTAACTTTTTTTAATGTTATTTAGTTTGAGTTTTTGAAATTTTTTACATTACTTTCAAACTTTTTATATTATTTTCAAAAAATTTATATATTATTTACAATTTAAATAGACAATGATTACTTTTGAGTTTTTAATATATCTTTTATTAAAAATTTAATTTTTAAGATTATATCTACGTGATTTATAACAACAATATAACATCATTTTTCTCTTTTCTAAAATACTATAATTTATGGTGATGAATATCATTATCAAACTGAGGGAAAGGATGAATGCGTTTGTTTGTCTTTTATGTTCAAAATTCGAAACTGCTATCAACTTTAGGAAAGTGGTTTTTTCCTTGGCAGTCGTTGTTTCTCATGGCTACACAGTTTTAGCATCAATGAGGGAAAGTGTCTGTGTGTGATTGTGTAGTGTGATGCATGGTGCAGTTGCGTCACAAGGGAGACACGTGTATGGCCCAGATGATTAATTCACATTTAAGTGCAATTCCAAATGCATGATGACAAAGTCCTTTATGTTCAATCAAACAAGTTGGCTAGAAGAATCGCAAATCAGGTAAGCAAATATAATATATGTTTGTTCTGAACAAAGGCTAAACACTATGTAGCTACCACTACTATCCCCTCTATTTTATATATAATATATATATTTTTTTAGCCTCGACAACAAAATAAAAAATTTGACATTTCTAAAAATTAGATAAACTCCCGGAAGAGATGAGAAATGACGAGTTACATAAAAAAGTTATTTAAATTGGTCGTATAAAGATTATATTTGGCGAAAGTATTAAGACACAAAAAGAATTCAATTGATTCAAAGTATCAAGAATCCGATGAACCGATAAATAAAAAAGAAGTTTAACGTCGCACTCTTCAAAAATCAAGCTCATGATAAGTTTAGAATTGGAGTCGATTTCAATAGCTCTAAAACTCTAGTCAAAAGCCAACTTCAATCACTTATAGATAGCCCATAGTTCTTCCAAAGTGATGGAACACACATTAAGTGATGTTGCAAAGCCGAAGATGAAATTTCCAAGTGGTAACAAGCCACCTTCCCACAAGTAGGAATGACATACTAATTGGTCACAACACCATTTCCATTGAGCTTTAAACAACCAATCGATCAACAAGTGAGCATGATCCTCTATAGTAGCCGAGGACTCATTGGTAAGACGATGCTTTAAAGCTAATAATTAAATAACCACTATAACAAGATACTTTATCTACTCTTAGTTGATGTGAAACTAACCACTCATACTTAAATTTTAACATTATAGTTAAAATTATGATTCATAGTTAATTTTAAATATGACAATCCATATCTATATTTATTTTTTAACTCCTCTCATTTGATACATCTTATTTCTGTAAATATGTAGTCACACACATACATAATTCCAACAAATTACAACTAATAAAAGAGAAAATTGAAAATATAGTTCTTGATCACGAACAGTTTACACAATTCAATCAAATAAAATATACCGATTTTACGATTTTCTTTGTCGAAAATTTTCTTCCTGAAAAATATATCAATTTTCTTATGTTTAAACATCGTGTCACTCATAACAAAATACACATATTAATTAAAACAATTCACAATTAAAAAATAGTATCACATTGTATCATATATCAATAGTACATTGTATCATATAGCAATGGTTAACATATAAAAGTTTATTGATAGATAGTAGTTGAATGGTTAAATAAGATGCTAGAATATGTCTGTTCGAGATTAATTAGTTTCCTTCAATATTAAGTAGTTTATATGAACTTGTTGTATTAATTTTATTAGTATAAATGATAAAAGAATGAGAACAAATTGAGGAGAGAGAGAGAAGAGGGTATATATAAGTGGGGAAGGGAGAAGGAGGCGAAATGCAATATAGTTTTTCAAGACCGATATTTTAATAATTTATCACTATTAGTTTGATAATATATTGTTATTATATATATAAAAAAATTGATAATATATCGTTATTATATATAAAAAAGAAATTAAAAAATACAGCGATGTTGCTCCATCCACTTTCGAGAAGATCCGCAACTGATGACATGTATATATAATTACCATAATTTGCTCAATCCCTTTTTAGATTTTTATTTTTATTTTTTATAATATATATTCATCCTCTCTTAATATTTGGTCGGTTTTGGATCACATCTATATATAGTTCCCTAGTTTCACAACAATTTATCCAATATTAGGTACGGGTATAAGTGAAGACCAACAAACCTACCCACTAAGTTTTGTTTTGTTCATAACCGTGTGTTCACAGTGTTAAACGATCAATGTACAAAATCAAATACCTTAATCATATAGTCTTAATGACAATTTCATCCATGAATAATTATGTTTTGGAAAACCAGAGAAAGCTTCCAATCAGAAGAAGATCACCAAAAAAGCCTCGAGAAGAATTTTATTGAAGGAGCATGAATTTATACTGTGTGAGAATCTTAATAATTATGCCAAAGGTGTTTTGGATGGTGACATAAAGAAGGTAGGTAGGTAAAGAATGTGATCGATCCAAGAATTTGATTAATTTTTTTTTCAACGAAATCGAAATTGATTTTGCCTGTACATTTGTAGAATATCGTTTTTAGCTCTCAATTGTCTTTAAAAAAAGACCCACAAATTATTGTGGACATATTTATATAATTGATTTATAATATTTTTAATGGTAGTAGTTAACAAATATTTAATTTTTTCAATAAAAACTCTAAAAAAATTATTAAAAAATTTTATATCATTATATTTGAAAAATATTTATTTATTGTAATATAATTTATTGAGTGGAATTAGGAGAATAATCCACTCCAAGACCTTATTTTGTTAGTGTTTATTTTTTTATTAAATTTAATTATTTTAAAATAAAAAATTAATAAAATAAAATATATAAATTATTAATATTATAATTACTTATAATTAATCATATATATATATATATATAATATCAATTATTTATTTAATTTATATTATTCAGTTTACATTGAAGTCGTATGCTTTTTTTATTCTATATGTCCACTTAGAAAACAAGGGAACACCCGGCCGTTTCAATACATTATCCACTTAAATTTAATTTTTTTTTTTAAATTGGTGACATGTGTTGAGTATATAGTCCAATATACCCAAAAGAATTCATATCATAATATAATAATTTCAAATTTTTTATAGTACATTTGATAATTAATATATACGTAATATCAAATTAAATTATTAATAATTGAATAATATATCATCTAAAAATAAATTTAAATATGAAAATAATTTATTTAATTTTTTAAATTAAAATAAATAAATATATTAAAACTCTTAATTAATCAACTTTTTTTTTACAAAATTTTAATAGATATTATAATAATATTTATGTAGATAAGAAATTATTAATTAAAATATTTATAATAACGATATTTATTATTTTTTATAGTACCATATAATTTATGTTACAATATATATATAATTAAATAAAATATTAATTAATATTTATCAATATTTTACATTTTAAAATAAATTAAGGTAGAATCATAAATTTATAAAACATTAACAAAATTAAAAGTAAAATTTATTAATTTTTTTAAATTCATAAAAATAAAAAATATAATTTACATATGGATTGTTTGGTTTCATAACTTAAAATCATAAATTCGTAAAAATTTAAGTTATAATTAGATAATTTAAATAACTCGGTCCGAATGAGTATTTGAATCACATGGATTCTGTGCAATGTTCTGAGTTCTGACGGTGGAGATGTGCTTCTTCTACTCCTTCTTTTCATCTTTCCATAGCTCTCTCTCTAGTATAGACATACTTCATGTCATAAATAACCCTTTTGCAAGAATCTCTGACTGCGTCAGCCTCGTTTTTCTTTTTCCATTTTCTCTTATAGTACCTCTATCCCCCAATAAAATCTATAATAATTAAAAAAAAATGTTTTTTTATTAAATTATTTTTATTGAATTTTTCAGTATTATTGACATAAAATATAACAGTACTTTAAAAATTGAGTATATAATAATATTTTATTAAAAAAACATTCATGTGTGACAGTATGAATAATAATCTTCACTGCTCATCGTACTTCCGACCGTGTTATTACCAAATCACGACTCTTTTGGTTTTTCATATTCCCTCACGCTCTTC